>NW_011888872.1:1656298-1659454 GCF_000151845.1 Pteropus vampyrus | reverse complement strand
CCTTACGAGCCAGAAAGAAATGGAATCAAATATTTAAACTATTAAGTGAAAGGAACTACCAACCTAGAATAATATATTCCAGTTAAGCTCTCTTTTAGATATGAAGGAGAAATTAAGACCTTTCCCGACATAAAAATTGAGAGAATTTTCCACTATGAGGCCTGTACTACAGGAAATTCCGAAAGGGGTCTGCTCACCTAAAACAAAATAACAACAAAAAATATATATATAATTAGGAATAAAGTGACTGTCAGGCAAATAGAAGCAGAAGAGTGAAACCTTTACTAAGAACAGGGCATTATAAGCTTAAATAATAAGAGGATTGCTATAGCAAGATAGTAATGGTGTTCAGCATACATAGAAACAAATTGAGATAACAATAACTGAAAAGGGGAGGATTCAAAGGATTCAAAGATTTGATATATATATTCAAATATATATATATATATATATATATATATATATATATATATATTTCATATTTGTAATGGTAACCACACACCATAGAGTCAGAACTGAAGTATATAACATAAAACAAGAAGAATCAGAGGCAAAACCCACAAAGGCCAACCAAAATAAAGAAAACAGAAACACAAGGACAAGAAAGCAATGGAAACACCAAGCTACCAGAAAGCAAAAGATCAAATGGCTATAAGAAGACCTCATATTTCTATAATTACCCTAAATGTAAATGGACCGAACTCACCAATGAAAAGGTATAGAGTTGCAGAATGGACCAAAAACCAAAACCCAACTATATGCTGCCTCCAGGAGACACATCTCAGTTCCAAAGACAAATATAGACTCAAAGTAAAAGGGTAGAAAATGATATTTCAAGCAAATTGCATTCAGAGAAAAGTGGGAGTAGTGGTACTAATATCGAATGAAATAGACTTCAAAATAAAAAAGGTAAAGAAAGATACTGAGGGATACTTCATATGATAAAGGGAATCATGTGCCGAGAAGACATAACACTTATTAATATCTGTGCTCCCAATCAGGGAGCCCTGAAATATGTAAAGCAATTACTAACAGAATTAAAGAGAGAAACAGACCAAAACACTATCATAATAGGGGACCTAAATACCCAGCTGTCGGATATGGACAGATCATCCAAACAGAAAATCAATAAGGAAATAACATCCTTAAATGACACATTAGACCAGCTGGACATAACTCACATTTACAGAGACTTCCATCCCAAAAAAGCTGCTTATACATTCTTCTCTAGTGCACATGTAACATTTTCGAGAATCGGCCACATACTGAGACACAGAAATAGCCTCAACAAATATAAGAGGGTTGAAATCATACCAACCGTATTCTCTTATCATAATGCTTTGAAACTAGAGATCAACTGCAAAAAGAAATCAGGAAGAATCACAAATACATGGAGATTAAACAGCATGCTACTGAAGAATAACTGGGTCAGAGAAGAAATAAAAAGAGCGATCAAGAGATACATAGACATGAATGATAATGATAGTACAACATATCAAAACTTTTGGGACATGGCAAAAGCAGTCATAAGAGGAAAGTTCATATCATTACAGGCCTACCTCCAAAAACAAGAATGAGCCCCAATAAACAACCTAATGCTTCATTTTAAAAAACTAAAAAATGAAGAACAAATGAGGCCTAAAGTCAGCAGAATGAAAGAAATAATCAAAATTAGAGCAGAAATAAATGAATTTGAAAACAAAAAAAAATAGAAAAAATAAATTCAACAAAGAGCTGGTTCTTTGAGAAAGTTAATAAAATTGGCTAGACACACTGAAGAAAAAAGAGAAAGGACACAAATAAGCAAAATCAGAGATGAAAGAGGGGAAATTACAACTGACATTTCAGAAATACAAAGGATCGTGCAAGAATACTATGGAAAAGTATATAACACCAAATTTAATAACCTAGAAGAAATGGACCAGTACTTAGAAAAATACAATCTTCCTAGACTGAATCAAGAAGATCTAAAAAATCTAAATAGACTGATCAGCAGTATGGAAATTGAAACAGTCATCAAAAACCTACCAAAAAGTAAAAGTCCAGGACCAGACGGCTTCACCAGCGAATTCTACCAAACATTCAAAGAAGATTTAATACCTATTCACCTCAAACTCTTCTAAAAATTCAAAGAAGAGGCAACACTTCCCAACTCATTTTATGAGGCCAATATTACTCTGACACCAAAACCTGGTAAAGATAACAACAACAAAAAATAAAACTACAGACCAATATGTCTCATGAACACAGATGCAAAAATCTTAAATAAGATACTAGCGAACTGAATACAACAACATATTTAAAAGATTATGCATCACGATCAAGTGGGCTTCATCCCAGGGGCACAGGGATGCAAATTGATTAATGTGATACACCATATAAACAAATTAAAAAATAAGAATCATATGATCATATCAATAGATTCAGAAAAAGCCTTTGACAAGATACAGCACTCATTTATGATCAAAACACTTAACAAAATTGGTATAGAAGGAAAGTACCTTAACATAATAAAGGCCATTTATGACAAACCCTCAGCCAACATTATACTTAATGGTGAAAAACTAAAAACCTTCTCTCTAAGATCAGGAACAAGGCAAGGTTATCCACTATCGCCACTGCTATTCAATATGACATTGGAAGTCCTTGCAAGTCCTAGCAAGTTCAATCAGGCAAGAGAAAGATATAAAAGGTATCCAAATAAGAAACGAAGAAGTCAAACTGTCACTATTTGCGGATGACATGATTCTCTATATAGATAACCCTAAAGACTCCACAAGAACACTACTAGAAACAAAAAGCAAATACAGTAAAGTCTCTGGATACAAAATCAACGTTCAAAAATCCATAGTGGTCCTATACTCTAATAATGAAGTGTGAGAAAAAGAAGTGGAAAAAATAATTCCTTTTGCAATTGCAACAAAAAGAATAAAATATCTAGGAATAAATCTAATGAAACATGTGAAGGACCTATATAATGAAAACTATAAGACCTTGTTAAAAGATATCAAAGAAGATACAAAGAAATGGAACGGTATTCCGTGTTCTTGGATTGAAGGAATCAACATAGTTAAAATGACCTTATTATCTAAAGCATTATACAGATTTAATGCAATCCTCTTCAAAATCCCATCAGCATTTTTTAAAGAAATAGAA
>NW_011888872.1:1655702-1656248 GCF_000151845.1 Pteropus vampyrus | reverse complement strand
TCAACATAGTTAAAATGACCTTATTATCTAAAGCATTATACAGATTTAATGCAATCCTCTTCAAAATCCCATCAGCATTTTTTAAAGAAATAGAATGAAAAATCATCAGATTTGTATTGAAGCACAAAAGATCCCAAACTGCCAAAGCCATCCTGAGAAAAAAGAATGAGGCTGGAGGAATCTGACTTCAAATTATACCACAGAGAGACAGTAATCAAAACGGCATGATATTGGCAGCAAAACAGACCCACGACCAGTGGAACAGAATCGAGAGTCCAAAAGTAAACACATATTTGTATGGGCAAATAATTTTCTACAAAAAAGTCAAAAACATACAGTGGAGAAAGGAAAGCCTACTCAATAAATGGTGCTCAGAGAACTGGAAAGCCACCTGCAAAAGAATGAAACTAGACTGTTGTCTGTCACCACACACCAATATTAACTCAAAATAGATCAAGGACCTGAATATAAGACCTGAAACAATAAAATGCATAGAAGAAAACATAGGAACTAAACTCAAGGACCTTGGACTTAAAGAGGATTTTA
>NW_011888872.1:1653129-1654407 GCF_000151845.1 Pteropus vampyrus | reverse complement strand
CTGAATATAAGACCTGAAACAATAAAATGCATAGAAGAAAACATAGGAACTAAACTCAAGGACCTTGGACTTAAAGAGGATTTTATGAATTTGACTTCAAAGGCAAGGGAAGTAAAAGCAAAATAAATGAATGGGACTACATCAAACTTAAAAGCTTCTGCTCAGCAAAAGAAATTGTCAACAAGCTAAAGAGACAACCATCCGAGTGGGAAAATATATTTGCAAGCAACTCCTCCAATAAGGGCCTAATATCCAATATACACAAAGAACTCATACGACTCAATAACAACAAAAAAACAAACGATCCAATCAAAAAATGGGCAGAGGACCTGAACAGACACTTCTTCCTAGAGGACATATGAATGGCCTACAAACATATGAAAAGATGCTCAACATCACCAGCTATTAGGGAAATACAAATCAATACCACAATGAGATACCAACTCACACCTGTTAGAATAGCTATAATCAACAGGACAAGCAATAACAAATGTTGGAGAGGATGCAGAGAAGAAGGAACTCTCATACACTGCTGGTGGGACTTCAAATTGGTACAGCTACTATGGAAAACAGAATGGAGGTTCCTCAAAAAACTAAGACTTGATCTACCATATGATCCAGCAATATCACTACCGGGTATTTACCCCAAAGATTTGAAAACCCATACCCAGAAAGATATTTGCACACTGATGTTCATAGAAGCATTATTCACAGAAGCCAGGACTTGGAAGCAACCAAAGTGTCCTACAATAGATGATTGGCTAAAGAAGCTGTGGCACATATATACAATGGAATATTACTCAGCCGTAAGAAGAGTTGAAATACTGCCATTTGCAACTACATGGATGGATCTCGACATAATCATGCTAAGCAAAATAAGCCAGACTGAAAAAGTAGAAAATCACATGATATCACTTATATGTGGGATATAAGCCTAAAAGCAGCAAATGAACAAGACAAACAAAGACTCAGGGACATGGACAATGGACTAGTGGTTAACAGAGGGTAGGGGGTGGAGGAGGATGGGAGAGGTAGACAGGGTAAAGGGGGTCAAATATGGGAGTAGGAGGAGTGTGAAGTGGGTAAAGGGGATCAAATATATGGTAGCAGAAGGAAAATGGACTTTGGGTGGTAATCACACAATAGAATATATAGACGTCAAATTATAATGTACACCTGAAAATTATATAATTGTATTAACTGATGTTACCCCAATAAACTTAATTAACAAAAAGAAAATGAACAAGCAAGCAATAGACTGGAAAATAATATTTGCAA
>NW_011888872.1:1622084-1652299 GCF_000151845.1 Pteropus vampyrus | reverse complement strand
CAAACTTCTATAAATGGGTACATTTTATTATATATAAATTATACATCAATTGATTGGGTCCTGTTAATTTCAAAGACATATAAACATAGAACAATAAATTTGGTTTGGGAAAGTATTTTTGCCTAAAGAAGCATACCTTTAGGACCTCCAAGAAAAGAATGCTACTGTAAAGATTCACTAGGACTGGAATTTGAACTAGAAGTTATCTGAAAATCTCTTTGCAGCAGACACCTCTGCTGCAAATTTTAAGATGAGGGAAGTATGGAGCTAGCAGGAAGCAAAGGAGCAAATTTTAAGACGAGGGAAGTATGGGACAAGCAGGAAGGCAATCAAACTTAAACTCGCTGAGTAGTTTTACTGTGTCAGGTTCCACGCTAAGGGTATTTCATATATTATATTGCATGCTTATCAAAACAATATGCAATAAGCATTACTAAACCTTTTAAGTAACATGCTCAAATAACAAAACTAAAAGTAGAGGTGTTGAGATGTGAATGTATACCTGTTGTCTCTAAGATATAGTAGCTCTTATCAGTTGCTGAGGCAATGCTCATCAAATAATTGCTCAGGCAATATTCAACAAAAATGCAAGGAGAGGTTATTTCTGGTCCATTTTTGAGAGCTCTGCCCCTAAAAGAGAATGAGAGCTTCTATCTCTGAGAGAGATATTAGAAGTTGAGAGTGAAGAAAATACTTAAAATTTTTGAAATGGAAATTTTGAAATAAAAGAGAGTCGAAGATACTTATACTTGATGGTTAAGTAGACCTGATTTCCAGTTTCAAGAAGCCTCTTAAAATTTCCTTGATAACTAAATAAATTAGTATGGTAGGATGATACTTCTACATTAGCAGCTTTCAAAATAACTGGTCCAAGATTATGTTTCTTATGAGAATCATTTTGGTTGGCTGTCTCCAGTGTTACCACGCAAGGGTCTGGATTGTTCTACATTTTTATAAATTATTCAAATCTAATTTTGTGAAGGCATAGCAGTATGATTTTCCCTTTTGAAAATGGTATAAAGTTGAGGAGAAGAGTGCTATGGATAAAAGAATTTAAAAATTTAAATTCCAAAAAGAAAATTGAGATTAAAACAAAAATACAACTTAGTACTAAATGTGAAGTCCTGTATTTAAGTTAAAAACCTCAGAGGCATAATAAGGAGTAAAAGGACCTGGATTATATGACGTTCATTGGAAAGAGATTGTAAGGAACTGTGTGAAATAGAAGTACAACATGGACCAAATGTATATGAGACTAAAAGAATCTTCAAAGTGTCTATAAAGTTTCCATAATGTTCTGGGCTGATCAGGTTGAGTTTTGTGTTCAATCTTAATAGTCACATCTTAAGTTAGACTTGTACAAACTACAAACAGCTCATTTAGAGGAAGGTGATCAGAACAGTGACTATTCAGAAAACACATCTTGGAAAGAACATGGGAAAAAGTTGAAAACGAGAAGGATTTGTGGTCAAAGGTCTGATAGGTGAACACCGATTTTGCATTTTTCAGTGAGAATGATCAGTACATGAAAAAAGTGTCTAACAGTCCACAAATGAAATGGGCTGCCTCACCGAGAGAAGAACTTCCTACTGTTAGAAGTGCTGGAGAGGATGGTAAACGGTAATCTTTTATGAGTGTAGATGATGTTCTAAGATTCTATGCCTTCGTTGTTATCAGATACGAAGAATGTTATAGACCTAAGGGATCTGGCCACAGTTTAGTTGTGAAGGATGAATTAGAGGAAAGAATTCAAAGGCAGTTTCATAGATCTTTGAGTTAGGCGTAAAAGGACAGGAAGATGAAAGACAAGAGGAACAGATATTTGAGGGAAGTATAATAAACCCTATTCTATAGTAGATTTTAAAGTTTTACAGAGATGCCAATGTTATAACTGGATATATATATTTGGTTGATATTATTTGCCAACGTAGGGTCGTGTTTCATAAGAAAAAGGTAAAGGAGTTTTTCGCAACTTATTAGCCAAGAAATAGTTGCCGAAGATGAGAGTGGGAATGACATCTTAAGGGAAGGATGTGTAGACAGGGGAAGAGGATAATGATAGAACTTTGAGGAATGATTACTTTTCAAGGTTAGAAAACAGTAGGGTTAGAGAAGGAACATCAATAGGAGAAAATTGAAATGTTTACAGAAACCAAGGAAAAAGAGAATACCAAGGAGGCAAGGGCCATTGAAGGTAGTTTAAAATACTGCAGAGGGTTAAAGAAGACTCAGAAAATTCCGTTTAACTTGCCCATCAGGATTTGAACGTGGGAGATAATTTTCTGTGAGCTAATGGATACAACTGTTAGTAAATAGAAGCAGTGGGTGTTTCTTTCTTCCTTTCTTTCTTTTTCAATTAATTAAGTGGCAAAGGGAATAATGGTGAGAGAGCATGTTGATTATCAAACAAGATGAAGGCAATTTTTTTTTAAGAAAAGTAAATGCATTTGTGTATTTTTATGTAAACAAAAACAATTGGAGGAAAAAAAGCCAAAGATGCCAAAGAAGGAAGAGGTGTGTTCTGCAGTCTTGGGAAAACCAAGTCAAGGAGACAAAGAGCCCCATGGAACTGAATGACCTTGGGTAGCTGCTAACTCTCATCTCAGTTTCCTGATAGGGTGCCTGAGATAACTACTTTTAAATGTCACTGAGAGGCCTACACGTGGAGTATGTAACAAGTCTAGCTCAGTGCTTGATACATAGTAGTTATTATTTTTAAAAACCTAGGATTTCTTTTGGAAAGGAGATGGAAACAGGAGGGAAAAGAAGGAAAGATGAAGATATCAGGGAAAGTTTCAGAGAGTGAAGCATGGTGACAGATGGAGAGGAGGAAAGATTATGGAGGTTGTACCAGATGGCCTCTGCTTTTTCAGTAAAGTAGGAAGGAAGGTCATCTGTTCAGAGTGAGGACGGCATAGTTGAGAATGAGGCATGAAAAAAATGTAGAAAAATGTTAGAACACTTTTTTTTTCCCCTGAGAAAAAAATGGATATACAGTTCAGAGAGGCAAAAAACATTGAGATCCTGAGGAATAAGATGCCTAAAAGTGAGGTTAGGGAAAGAGTTTAGCAGACCCAATGGCAACTTTCTCATAGATGTATCTGGCAAAGCCTGACAGTTTGTGAATAAATGAGTAGCCTACAAATGGTAAGGTAACTCATTTAGGGAACTTGACATGATGTAGGGCACTGTAAGAAGTGATTCTGGTGTATTAAGAAGGACCACTTGGAAGCAACTAAGATGGAGTCCGGGACCTGGGGAAGGCCCCTGAAGCTGGAGAGAGGGTAAAGAACTGGGATAACTGAGATGGTACTGAGGACACGGGGGCCAAGATAAGAGTGAAAAACAGATACGTGAGATGAAAAGGAAGCGAATGGCTAGAAGGTAAAGTTGTCATAATGAGTGAGAAGAACTCTTAAACATGGATTATTAAAGTTGGATCAGTCTTAAGAGATGAGTCTAAAGTAGTATAAGTAGAAGGGTGGCAGGAGTGTAAGAGTATCAAGGCCATAAGAGTTGAAGGGGTTAAGAAAATTTTGTAAAAGGTATGAGTTTAGACATCAATGGAGATTCTCAAATTATTGAGCTGATAAAAAGAATTAAGGAAGAAAAACATAACACAATAGGAACATTAGAGCTTCCTTAAAGAAAGGTGAAAATAGGAGTTAGATGACAGTACCAAGGCTATGAAGAGACGTTTAAAGGTGTCATAAAATTTCAGAACAAAACATTTATCTGGGAAGCAACAGCTCTAAGTTTGAAGCATGGTTTTGCCACCAAGGAGCTGTTAGGTTTTTCAGCTAAACAGTAAGAGATTTGGACTCTGAGATTAACTTCCAGTTACATCTAATAACTGAACTCCAAGACTGAGACAGTTTGCCAGAAGCATACATTCAAGTTAGTGAGAAAAGCTACATGCTCATGCAAAAAGAATTAAAAACAGAAAAGAGCTAACCGTACCAGACAGTGTTGGGATGTTAAGTGAGTGGCTAGGCTATTCTAACTACAGATGTATCTCAGGATAAGAGCTCCATGCTAAAGTCACCAACTTTCATTAAAGAGACATGAAGCTCCATGTTCTTGGCTTTTGAACAAGAATCAGAATTACTTAATGTCACTGCCACCAAGGCATGTCTCCCCAGTCAACCTGGTGTTTAACTGGATGTCTAACCCAGTGAAGCTCCAGGCCAGCACCATCCCCTTACTCTAAGGAAGACTCGGTACAGACTGAGAAGCACAGCATGGTCTTCAGCAAGCCTCTCAATCCCAATCCTGGCAGTTTCAAGGGATTTTTAGCAAACTCTCTAGAATCTGCCTCTGCCTTCCACCCACTACACTCTACACCCAGTCTCTGCCTTAAATAACCATGTCTACTTACTTGTTATCTCCCATATGTCATATTTTCTTCTACTCCAATAGTGTGATTATAATAGCGCAGGTAATTCATTACTTTCTTTTAGCTTTATTGAGGTATAAATGGTATTCCAAAAATTGCACATATTTAATGTATACATCTTGATGAGTTTGGACTCATTACCTTGTGAACAGGTCTGAAACCAAGTCCCAGGAAACTTGGAGTGCTGCTGAGTATACAGCCTTTACTAACAGAATTCTTACAACCTATAGAGTAACCATACTAGGACAGACCCATTTTATGTTTGTAATCCTGGTGTAAACAGAGGTGGCTTTTCCATCGGGCATGGTGCTGGGGTCCACCATGCCATTAGGGATCCACAAAAGTGTTTGAATTTTGTTCTCTTTGAAAATAAGAAGAAAAAATGCATATTTTAATAAATCCAGCCTTGATTATATTTATCTTTATACAATCACAGTTATAAAATGTAATTTTTAATTTTCTTTTGCTGGAGGAAGGGGCCCATGAAGGCAAAACTGCCTAATACAGCCCTGTGTGTAATTGTTAATGGCTTATTTTTCCTCTTAAAATTGTGTTAGTTTCAATGACAAAATTATATGGTGACCTTACATTTAAGAAAGAGGAAGAGAGAAGTGTGGAGGAGATGCATGCCGGGAGACAGAAACCCTCAAACCTAAAGTAAAATACAGATGATGACCTATTTTGTACCAATAGACATGGTACACACTTACGGTCATTTTTTAAAACTCTGTGAATTTATCGAGCTCTGAAGTCTTCCTTCCATACTTAGAATTATTCTAAGAGAAGCCAGTTCACCAGGTGGGACATCAAAAACTATATATGAGAGAAAGGGCAGGAAGGTAGTGACTCCATCCACTGTGAAAAAACCTTACCCCAGGAGCTACCCACTCCACCATCTGTTTTCTCCCTTCTTCCCCCCACCCCCCGCTCTCTCTCTCTCTCTCTCTGTCTCCCAGGCTGCCAAGTTTTGTTAGAGTTATTTTTGAAAACATGCTGATTAGCTTTGCCACAAATTCCTGTTCTCTAACCCCTCACTGTGGCTCAGCAATCCTTCTTTTCATCTCTTGTTAGCTCTGTTTACTCCTCCTCTGATGGCTTGGCACAGAGTGGGATGAGAAACAGGTCGGTCTTTCAATCACTTAGCTGAGTCTTGGTTGAGGACCTACCACAATGCCCAGGACAAACACAACCAGGTCCTGTCATAGACCTGACCTCAAGTCACTTACAGTGTAGTGAAGAAAGCAACATGATTCACCAATTTTTTTTTTTTTTTTTTTACATACCTACTATGTGACAAACAGGATGAGGAACATCTAAATATTAAAAAGTTGAATTTAATGTGGGCTCTCCTTCTCCCAAATAATTCATTTTTCACATATGTGTAAATGGGTTGCTAACAAGCCAAATGTTGTCTCTTTTTATTTGAGAGTGGAGACCTGATTATGCTAAATTCACCTGAGTGCAGACTACACAGTTCTCTGCAAAATTTAATCCAACTTCCACGATAGACATCTCTTTGCTCTTAATTTGGACCCCCTCCCAAATGAAGACATTAATGCATACATTTCTACATTAAAACCAAAGTGAATACAAGCTTATTTTTAAATCATTAAAACCCTTGGCCAAACAGCTTTCCAGAGCATGTTGTTCCTTAGTTAGAAGCTGTCAGAATCACTTAAAAACAAAGCTGAGCAAAGTGTTAAATAAACGTACAAGAAGAGCAGAAGGGGCCATTCAAATATTGCCGGGTAATCCAAACCCACTGCGGATTTGGGGAGAACGCATCTGCAGACTCTGAGAGACCACAACGCTGATTAGCTTTTTAATCTTACCCCAGTAAGGATGGAAATTTTTCCTGTTACTGAGACACGAGGAAACTATTATATCTTCGTAAAGACAAATATCCATTTCAGTAAGTAATTTAAAGCACACACTGTAGAGAACATGTGTGGATATTTGGCATAGAGCAAGAAGTACTAATAAAATAACTTCTTTTTAGCTGGTCTTTTCTAGACTAAAAGAGAAAATTAATGGTATCTCCTTTCTGGTATTTACCATATTCTAGATGTTTACAGATGATCAACTGTTAGAAATAAAGAAGTTTTATGCAAATAAAATAAAGGAAGGAGGACAAGAGAAATCCATCACTATTTTCTGTCCTTAGATGTCATCAGTATTTAACTAACACTGTTGATGTCAGCCTGGCTAATGACTCTGTCTTTCATTATTTAGATATGTCTATACCTGAATAGCCCTGGGACTCTCAGTCATACACATTTGGCATCGACACTCTTTGCCCCTTTAGGATTTGATGATTTATTCTAGGAAAAAATGCATTTACATTTTAAAATGACTATTATTTCATGACATGATCGTGAGGCTAAAAGAAGACTGGGGATTGATGATATTATGGGGTACTAAGAATAACTTCACTCTAGAAGCCATACATCTTGCCAGCTGTCCCCTATCCCTGCATCATGCTGGGCAAAGGAAAGATGCATTCAGTGTTCATATTTAGTCAGAGCAGGGGGCTGACTGTTGTGATGGAAAAATCCTTATCCTGTCCCTGTCATTACCCTCATGGAGCTTACTGTAACTTGTGTATTGTACATAAATATGAAAAAGGCCAAATATAATATTTAATTAGTGGAACCAGTAGAAACAAACAGTAGAACAATCAGAGTGGTGTGAGATAAGTAAAGCGCCTAGTACTGCCTGGCTCCTAGTAGGTGCTCAAGTAAATATTTGTTAAATGAATGAATAAATATTTTTCTATACTCCAGATGATGCCTCTGAGCTATCATATATTTATTTGAATCTCCATTGGCAAGTATGGGGCTTCAAGATTCTTAACCATTTTTCCTCCTGGAAAATTGGCTTCTTAATGTATACAATTTAACAAATGAGTATTGAAACAACTAAATTCGTTGACTATATGTCCAGGGAGGTTTCTGAGATAGGGGACTCTCCTATGCATTAGAGGAGACTTTTAGCGAAGGCTTTTCCTGGATCTTCATTCATCACTGCTCTGCAGAGCGCCTGTCCCTCTTTAAATCATTAGTATCTGTCAGACTCTTCATACTAGCTTTCAAGTGACCAAAAATCATTTCATAAAATTTATTTTTCTCTAGTTTATGCCTATTACATTGTATTATCTTCTGGATCAAGTTAAATAGTTCCTCTTCTTCCTTTGCTTTCTACCTTTGAAATTTTTGCGGACTATAATTATTCCCCCTCTTGGCAATGGCTTCAATGAATTATCCATTTTCTTTAATCCACCCAGATAAGTGGATTCTTCCATGGGCTTAATCATCTTGTTACTCTAGCCTGGAGTTCCTCTCATTGCTGTTCATTTGTTCTGAAAGATGCCTCAAACTGAACCCTGCACTCTGGGTAGATTTTTAAGAAGCAGATGTTCCCTTGGTATCCCTATAATGCAATTTTATTGCTATGCGGCTTTTTATGGCATTATCAACAATTTGTATTTTCTCCGAAACCGTTTAAAGTTTTGCAAAGCTTTATTTTCATTTATGGGTCATCACTTTATTTGAATATGAGAGGAGGGTGAGGAGACAAAGAGAGAGAGAGACTGTATGTATGTGTGTGTATAAGGTATACAAGATATAACACAGAAAAGATTCTAAATGCATTTACATTTTTTAGCTAAAGAAAGAGTTTCATTTGAGTTTGCAACTATCCAGCTTTACTTAACAATCTTAAGAGCTCTTAGTAGTTTATAAAATATTGTTTTATAGGTAGATAGATACATATATGTATGATTTAATCTTGTGGGGGCAGAATTATTCCCATTTTACAGATGACAAAAACCACCAAGAGCATCCAATAACCTAATGAAGCAAGGGGCAGATCTGGGACTCAGCCCTGGATCCCACGACTCCCAGGCCAAAGTCATTTCTGCTCCAAAACAGCTGCCTCCTCCATCACAGCTGTTGTTTAGAGAAGCCAATTCCAGTTTTAGATACTGCATATATAATAAACATCATGGTAAACTTTATACTCAGCCTCAAATACTTATTGTATACTTTGTTTTATCAGATTGTTTTGCAACTATCAAAGGGAGGGAAAAAAGAAAGAAGGAAAGTGGAGTGCAGCTCATGTTTTTCTTTGCAGAGACCCCTGTGAAAGACTGGTGTCAGGAGCCAAAGACAAGCCCATTGTTCCAAGTTTTCTCTGGAATAATGAGAGAGACTAAACATCACCATGCTCTGGTGATAATAAAACAGAACACACGACATGGAGAATACAGTGATGATTTACCAGGCTGAGAGTTCCCAAATTATGAACAGGTTGTCTTCCAAATGTTCTCTTGAAGGAAGTTGTTTAGAATAATGAATGCAAGTTATCATGGGGGGAAAAAAAACTCTTAAAAATGAGGTTAAGAGTTTAGGTCTTAGCCACAAAAGCCTGGCTGTAGATGCTTGGATTATAGTACCAGGTGTCTTGGTGTCTTTATAGTAAAAAAAAAAAAAAATTGTGTGCTGGAATGTCTAGGATACAAATCCAAGCCACAGCCCCAACCATTGCGGTGAATTAAATCATGATTCCCAATCATCAACATCCAGGTGGGATCCTATGGCTTGGGGAAGGGACTCCAGAGGGGAGGAGACAGTGAGGGCCCTTGCAGAGGGGAAGAAATAGCAGTTGAAAGTAAAAGTTTTTGTGGGGGTCACAGACTCCTGCCAGGTATGCTCTGTAGAGAGGTCTCTCCTTTCTTAACTCTTGCCAGCCTTGGGGGCTGAGCCACTACCTTCCCTTTCCGTTATCTGCCACTTGTTGCCTCAGTTTTCCTTTGACCAGAAACATTATAGATCAGAAGAGAGGCCCAGGGCTTCCTCTTCATGTTCCATTCATGAAGGCAGCACACACAGTGATGCTAAAGATTGATTGTTTATACTCTTTCAGGTCCCTGTGCATGAAGATCATACCAGAAGAAACAGATTTCATGCCATGCTCTGCTCCCTTGCTGCTCTATCGGTATCATTCTATAATTTAACAAAAACTTATTTAATAGATAAATTTGCAAGATGTCATTGGTCAAAGTGTATCAGTGGCTTAGGTTGTGCCTAATCAGAGGATTTATATCTGGTATCATCTAGTATAAATTATCCAGATTAACATCCTTGTTCTTAATGTCATCTAGAAATTTGGATATAATTTCTAAGGCAAATTATCAAGATTTTCCCCTTGTAGTCACTCATGTAGGTGGGCTCTGGAGTTTGCCTGGTTTACAAGGTTTTTGCCCTTTATATAGTTATTTATACAATGAGAGTAAAAATAATACCTACTTTAAAGGGTTGTTAAGAGGATTAATGGATTGGTCCTTGTAAAGGACTGATTCCAGTGATTACCGTAGAGTAATCACTGCTTCCTCTTATTATCATTGTTGTCTTGTTATGCTTCAGAGTTACATGAATTCTAGCTTTCCTATGGTATTTTATCAAGAGCATTAGGAAGGTCTATTTCTACAGGGTCCTCTGACATTGGAGGATATGAGGAGATGAGCTGGCGCCTGTAAATTTATAATGACCTCCCAAACTTGTCCAGTGGAAGATGGCAGTGTAGAAAGAAGCGATCTCTCTTCTTTGCTCTCACCACTACAGAGATTGGTCTGCCCAAGCCCAACCCCAGATGGAGATGGCCATAAGATCAGTGGGTAGACAAAGAAGCAGCAGCGTATAACAGTGATAAACATGTAGTCTGGGGGACAATTGTCTGGGTTTGAACCCCGTCTCTTCTCTTTAATACCTATATGACCTTGAGCAAGTTATATAAACGCTCAGTGATTCAGTTTCCCTACCTGTAAAAAAGAGATAATGATAGTATGTACTCACAAGTTTGTTGCAAGGATTAAATGAGTTAATGTATATAAATGATGTAAAATAATACCTGTAAGTATTATAGAAGGAAGTGGAAAAGGGGGTGATAACCCAGATACAGTTAATAATAACGAGCAGCCCCCTCCAGTGGCTTTTCTTGAATCCCATATGTATTCAAGATGTATTTATATGTCGAGTGTGTTTACCAACCTGTTTTTTCTTTGAATCTTTTTTGCATATGTTTGCATTTTTCTACCATAGTTTCTTGACATCATCCTAGCTTTATTATCAACTTTAGAACAGATGAAAAAATTTCAACTCCCTTGCATGAATACTCTGAGTCTGCATCTAGAATGTATCCAGATTTTTCCCTTTAGTGTCTAGAATGATAGGTGAGAAGCAGTCAAATCTATGTCTGTCTCTGCAAGAGGCATGACCCAGCCATTATTCCTGTACAATTCCTGCTGTAAAGTGATAATAAACTCTTCTTTGATCAATCCCTTTATCTAAGGCTATGCAATTCCTTGCAAAAAACAATGGCCTGCAATGATGAGAAACATGGGACAGAACAACTGAGTATGCCAGACTAAATCAGGCATCTGCTCCTGTAATTACCACTCTGCCCCTCTGAGCATCATTTTTCTTCTCTATAAAATGGACATAATACCATTTACCATTTGGTGCACCATTTTTAGAGTACTTGAGATCATGAAATATTATTGCAATGCTTTATTTTACTATAATATTCTTTCTTGGTTTCATCAAAATCTGCATTTACCCATGGGAACATGTTATGAAGGTGAGCACTGTTTTTCATGTGTGGCGAGGCAGAAAAGGTTTGAGAATAGTTGATCTTAAGGACTGAATGGATTGCATGCCTCTCAGGAATTTCTCCACAGAATTTTCTTCACCTAAACTTCTGATATGTCTAGAGAGGCAGAAGGTTCACAGTTGTGCTTCCTGAGAAGTATGTGGAGTGTCATTCTTTCATGCTTTGGGTTTGTGCAGAAATGGAAGGCCTAGTAGCCAACCAAGCTGACACAGGGGCTGACATTCTCTTATGAACATTAAAGACCCTGATGAGGACACTTGGCTGAATCTTTCCTTCCTATGGAAGCAGTTCAGAGGAGTCTCTGTAGTCAGGGCCAAGCTTCTCCTAATGTGGTTTGGGGTTACCTCTGGCACACAGACAAAAGCCCAGTCAAGACCCTGGTGTCCTAGATCAAGGGCATGACTATAGTAAACTTAGTCTAGAAAGGACAGAACATATTCTCAATCATCTAGTAGACCACCTTATAACCAAGTACTGCCACATGATTTCAGTGCTCAGGTTTATATGAGAGTTTACTGTCATATTTGTACCCAATGATCACATATAGTCAGAGAATTTCTGGCTGGCTTTAGGTGATTATGTCCTAATGTTAATGAGACAGCAGTCATCATGTATCTGGTATTGTACTCTTGTTGGATTCTTTTACTAATTATAAAGACAAAACTTCTGTTTTACAGTGATCAGCTGCAATTGAAAGATATTTTCGCAGACTAGGATTTTAGCTTCATAATTTATTTTATAAATCTAGAATGTTTTGACATCATGAAAATGACAATGTGGTGGAATAATGTTCTACATTAATTGTCACGGGCTAATGAGAAAAGAACAGAGACAGACTTAATATATAAATGGGGTTTTGTATCAAATGAACAGTAAATGACATCACAGCACCTGGTAGAACTGCCAAAGGTTTGATAGTTGTTTAAATAGAAAATTCTAGTTGAATAATTAGATTATCACAGGGCATAAAGTAGCATGAGCATAGTGAACTCAAAGAAACGCATGCAGACAGAGCCATAGGCACCATTCACGTTGCTCAGGGATGTTCTGTGAGACCTATATTTGTGCATCACAATGTGAAATACTTCATAAGGACTAAGCAGTAATAAATAATGAAGAATTTCCTATTAAATTATATTTTTAAATTATTTTTTAGTATCAATTTTTGGGTGGACTATTAAAACAATGAATTGTGGCCTGAATTAGTTATCTTTAAAAAAGGAAAAGTGACTACAGTGATGACTAGAATTTAATGAATGGCACATCAGTTTCAGCATTAGGAATATACAAGTTAACAAAAATGAATCAAATGCTTCTATGTCTTTTTTCCCCAGTTAAACCCACATAGATCATTTAGTTCAGTAAAACAACATCATCATCTGCCACATTAAATCATTTTGAATAGTTTTGTCTGCCTATTTTTACTTGTATATGTTAAAAAATAAACTGAGGCATGTTAAAGCTTTTAAGGGTTTATATGAGCATTTATCCATTCGGATCAAACAGTGCCAAACTTGAAGCGGTTAGGAGTACTCCACTGATAGGAGCCGGGGGAAAGACTTATATAGAGAAAGTACAGGAGCAAAGAAAAGAAATTATTTGATTGGTTATAGTTTAAATCTTAGTTGGTTGTTTGTGATTGGTTGTCCTTGGTGTCTTGATTTTGTGACCTTGAGGCAATCACAGACTTAGGTTTGGGTTTGCTTCTGTAGGCCACCACGACATTGGAGCCACCTCAGTCTAATGGCCTCCTTGTTTAATTAATTTAACATACGAAATGTAAAGTTTTGTTTCAATTTTTTAAATAAGATATGAATTATAAGCATGTTTGCACATACTTAGGTAAAATATCATTCAAAAATTAAGACAAAAATGAAAGCTTATGATATTTTTTTCCTCCAAAAGTTTTCTTTATTCAAGAACTATCTAAGATTTTTTCAAATGGATAAAGGTTTTAGTAGTAAAATTTAACATTGATGGAATGCCTATTATACATACATAATTAGGTATTACTCTCCTCATTTTAAAAATAAAGGTATGTAGCCTAAGAGAATAAATGACTTGGCTAAAGTCATGTAGTCACTAAGTAGCTGAGTAATAATTTGAAGTAAATTATGCATAGTTGCAATTTTTGTTCTTTTCTCAAGACAACAAACGCCTCAAGGTTTGAGCCAGGAAAATACAGAGGGACAGTTAACAAAAACAGTGGAAGAGGTGACCGAGTAATCCTTATTCTTGGCACATGAACACTAGGTCCAGAAATCTGATGAAGGTACTGTTAATCATTATGATAAAAGGTAACTTGCCATAGAATAAAAAGCATTCTATATGAGCTCAGAAGTACTCACCAAAAGTGAAAAGTTATTGTGTTTTGTTTTTTCAATTGCTGCATGAATATCACTTATCTCCCACTTTTAACATGATATCAATATTCGCTATTAACAAATGTGATTTATAGGGAATACGACTGCTTTGCTACTCCTCTGCCCCCCTTTTTCTCCCTTCTCCTCCTCCTTCTTCATCCTATTTCACCTTCCCTTTCTCCCTTTCCTCCTCTTCCTCAACCTCTCCTTCTTCATTACTTTGCTGTTTCTTTCTCCTGATATCACTGTCCACCTCCAGAGCCATTTCACCCATGTTGATCTTCTAAGTAGTAAACTTTGCCTTCCAAGAATGACTTAGAGAGATTCCAGCCCTACTGCCCAGGGCAAGAGAAAAACGTTTCATTTATCTTATAGGTAGATTATGATGTTCCAACTCCTGAGAATCCAAAATTCTTTAACACTGAAAGACAGTATTTGCTGGAGGGAATGAATATATCAGAAAGGCATAAGGCCTTTCAATAAAAGCAAATCAAATATTTATTGAGCACCTACCATGTGTAAGGACTAGAGTAGTCGGTAAAAAATGAAGGCAAGAATAGGGCAAGCCTTGCCTTCAGATCGGGCATACAAATTTTTAAATTATAATGCAAGGTAAATAATTGCTCAAGGCAATTATAGAAAAAAGTTAAAAGGAGATCTAAAATTAATATGTAAAAAATAGTGAAAACTAATGCTATAAAATTGAGAGAAGACAGGTAGAATTTGAATTGAATCTGGAAATTTTATAAGGGTTTGCATAGTTGAAAATGTGAAAATACAGTAAGATTATTATTGTTTAAAGTGATCCACTATTCTGATCGATTCTCTGTATAATTAGATAAATCAATAACAAAATATTCTAAAGAACCCCTAACCACTAATGAAGATATCCATTTGAATAAACTGTATAGTATTATCAAGAGCAGTAGGGATAGTATTATTAGTAACAGTAGAACGAGTAGTAGTTATGGCAGTAGTTACCACTTATGGAAAGCCTACATCTACATGCCAAGAATTGTAAACTGCTACAGACTCATTATGAATCTAAAAGATTAAATGTGGCAGGTCATGAGTGGTAATTACAAATTGTTTATTTTTTCCTTAACTATTGGATTTTACCTTTTACATTTAAATCTGCATTAACTTAAGTCTTAGAAATTGTCAGAGATGTGATTTCTATAGGGTAAAGAGGTATTATTTTAGCGCAAGGCAAACTGAGAGTTCTTTTCGCACACGTTTCCAGTTTTGCTGCTTAATTTTGGAAAGAAGTAATTCTATGTCAAAATTAGGCCGAGTGAAAAATGCACACACAGTAATCTTCATTTTCATTATCTGGAGTAGTTCAAAAGGCTAAAAAAATGGAACTATTCTCAAAGAAAGGAATGCATGTTCAGGTAATTACAAATAACAGACGCATCTGGCTATCTTAATTGTTTGGGAATGTCTCAATTAGCGGAGAATGTTTTCATGATGACTTGGAGACAGTGAAAATTTTTCACAGCAGATTGGATTCAATAGTGAGAGGAAATATAGACAGCTCATTCTGAAGTCTATTTATGCCAACAGAATTTGTTCAAAGATCTCTATCTTTCAGATTTTATTTGCCTGTAAAGGAAATATAAATGTATTGTTTCACTTTTTTTTTTTTTTTTTTTTATCTCTGCAGTTTCATGGTTGATCTGAAGAGGAAGCAGGAGTGTTGATGCAGTAGTCACCAGTTTACATGTCAGTCTCACATCTCCAACTTGACCATTTCTTAACAGGAGTTGCCTCCTCACTGAAATTTTGAGCCTTAGGCCTCACTGAAATTTGATTCTCAGGCTTAGTCAGTAATTTGAGTTTGCTCCTTTAGAAGCTTGGAATGATCCAAAAATATAGGCACATCCTCAGTTTGGTTTAGAATTGATGGCTTTTGGAGTATTAAAGAAAAATCATACTGGAGTACTTTGGTCAGTTACTCAGCAACATTGCTTATCTTAGACCAGCCACCATAGGGTTGCTACTATTTCCTAGCATGCTTCTACTAGATCAGATTCAATCCAGATTCTACCCTCTTTGAAACTTTACTTCTTTAATTATTTTACTTATTTATTTTAAAGAAACAGATTTTCAACTTCAGGATAGTACATAAGAACTACTATGATGTCCAATAAATCAATGTCTTACATTCCTAATTTTCCTCCCTGGGTGAAAAAAGCCCCTCTATCCAACTCTCCTGCTCCATGGTTTATTAATGTAGATTAAAAGAGATGGATTTATCTATTTCAGGAGCAACTGCCAATGCAACTGTTTAGAAATGCTTCAAGAGTCATTTTTTCCAAATTTGACAAACACCCTCAAGCCAGACGAAACTTTTCATAACTCTAGTGAAGAGGTAATGAGCTATTAAATCTCACTAATTCTTTGCTTAACAATCAGGTTTACACAGAAAACATGACCTGATTAAAATCCTGTAGATAGAGGGAATGCACACCTGGGTTTAATCTAATCAGCAAGTGCTTTCCCCATTGCCCCAAATTCAAATCGATATTATTTATCTATCACCCCTGGAAATAAAACATGGGCTCCTCTACTAAATCTTTCTTACCTATAAGGATTAGCAGGGGAAACCTGATATTCTCTGGCAATTGCATACTCCCAAAAGGGGAGTCAGTCTTTCCTAATTTTTCGGCACAGTTCCACAAAGTATACTCCATAAATGCTTAGGAAGTATTGAAGAAGGGTTACAAATGAAGAGAAGTGGAAAACAGGGAGATGGTAGGGAAACAAATGCTTGACTTGCTCTCTGTGGGTAGGATGTAAGACCCTGGTGCTTCAACCATCTTTCAACTTCTAGCCTGTATATTCACCTTTTCACAAGTAGTACCTACACCTTGCTGTTGAACAGAGACTTACAAAATTACGAAGGTTCCCAATTAACTGAGCAATATTATTTCTTTTTAAATTCTGAACTTCAGAAACAAAAAGATCAGTGCAATATGTCTTCAATTAACATGTAAAAAAAATGGATCCCAAGTGAACTAAGGTTCAGTCTCTCAGGGCCTCCCTCCTGTCACACATTTTCTCACTTGATCCTTACTTGCCCACTGCGGAGATGTTAGACAATTTATTGCTGGATTCCATTTAAACCCTTCATGTTTTAGAAGATAGCAGCAATCCCTTTACTGACCAAGGCTAAAAATGTTTCCTTTGTGAGTGACATGTTAAATGGCCATAATATAGACATTTAAAACTTGTCCTCAAAGAGCATCTTTTCACTCCTTTTTTCATGTCTTTTCCTAAGAAGTACACTGGCCGTGGGCTCCACCTTTTAATATATACCACTATCTTTTGAGGTTTACAATTTTCATCTTCCTTAATTTGCCAGAATTGTTATCAGTGTCAGAAAATCCCCTACAATGGCTCTTGCCATCAATACTCACCCATCCTTCAGGTTTCAGTTAAGTCTATCCCCTCCGAACTGCTGTAAAGTCTGTGATTATTATTCTAGATTCTAAAGAGCTTCCATCTCAGAAGAGTTACAGTATTTAGTTTGACAGTGGGTCATGTGAACATTCAATCAAACCCAGTGCTGCTTGCATTGCCGTGTATCTACTGAGATCCGTAACTTTTAAGACAAGCATATGTTGTGTGTAACTAGTGCTATGTTTGTTCAATAATAGCTTCTCAGGTAGGATGCTGAGGGGAGACACAACTGTTAGGCTGCAATCCTAGATTCTTGATGGAGGCTTTAGATCTTAAGGACGTCATGTTAAATATTAAGAATATGTTGTTGAGTGGTTAGCTTTATTACCAATAGAAGAGTCAAAAGAAGTTTATAAAGTAAACACTGACCTTGCAAATTATGAAGACCAATATTCAGATGTTACAAACCAGTAAGCAAAGGTTCAGACATTATTCCTAATTCAGCTGCTAATATATTTTGGTTATTGAGTTTTTAAAATGTAGATGAATTAAGATTATAGACATGACACACATTGGTGAAGAGAACACTAGGACTGACACTACATGAATGTCTCAGAACTCAACAGAAATACTCCAAAGCAGAGGGAAGAAGAAACTGTGGTTCTTTGGAGTAGCAGAGAGGTTTAGCCTTCAGAGTTACAGACAATGGCCTCAAATCTCAACCCTGTGGGTTCAGCAAGTCATCTGACCTCTCTAAGCCTCCACAGGTAAAATGGAAGTAACAATACCTTGCAGAATCAAATGAGATTGAAATTCAGGTAATGCAAGATTCTCGAGATTTAAAAACAGCAGAATACAAATGCAGTCTCATTAACACCACTACTTAAGTCTCAATGCCTCTATCTTCAACATGGTTTCTGCAGAAAGACTAGACTTATAGAGTTCCTCTTCCCCCAATTTTTCTCAACCCCACGTGGCTTTCCTATGATCTACCCTAATTTTCCACCCCTGCTACAATGATCTGGTCCAAGCTCTGTTACCAGGCCTGCCTGGGTATCAGAATTTACTCTTGCTTATGATGCAGGGGCTCTAGGGTCCCATCATTTCTCACCTCTATCTCACCTCCACATGGACCTTTACTAAGTCTGTTTGTCTCTATCTTATCTTACCTTACCTTATCTCATTTTACCTTATCTATCATCTATCTACTTGTCTGTCTATCTGTCTGTCTTTCTGTCTATCTATCCATCTATCAAGTCCCTTTAATTTCAAGTCTCTTCTATGTAAATCAGTGGACACAAAAGACATGTGGATTCTTCTTAATTTTCTTGAGCTATAGGACTCTTGTCCACCTGGCTTAGTACATGAATGTCAAAGCACTCAATAACTCCTTGACACATACTATACACAAGAAAAGGAAGGCAAGAACAAGAGGTTCAGAGAAGCAAGGATTAGGTCAGCCTTATGAGCACTTCTCCAGAAAATTTAATTAAACTGAAATATAACAGTTTTTTTCAGTCCAAATAAATTGAAAGTTGGCTGAGCTTCACCCCAGAGTATGAATAGATAGACAGGTTTACATGTTAATTGGATAATTGGTGAGCTTCTGTCAGTTCAGATATAAAGACACAGATTAAACCAAATTTCAGTAGTTAACAACCTACCGCGAGGTAGTTTGTTTTTATGTGCCCAATATTCATAATCAACGCTCTTCCACAAACTACATAAAGGAGGAAGATTGGTGGGCACTGTTAGAGAGACTTAGAAAAGATCTAGAACAGGACATTAAATGGAAAAGTGCCTCCATTTTTATACGAAAACAAAGGAATTTTAGTGAAAGAATGTTTTAACTCCTTGAAATCACAGTGAGATGCAATAATGTGTATAGATGAGGACACTGGGGCAGAGAGAGGTTATAAGTGAAACCAAAATATTATTCCTCAGAGTTTTAAGTAGAAGCTTAATTAGTTTAAGAAAGTCTTAAGAAGAAAACTGAAATTCGGACATTTCCTAGACTTTCTGGGCATAGCATACAAAATAATTTCAACTAGTGAATTTTCGGTTTCTACCTAGTATACATAGGACGAAGATTGTTGTCAATAGTCATTATATATGCTGGATCTTGTTTTGAGAACACTGATAGGTACAATTTGCAGATGGTTTATTAGGGTTCGGGGACAAACATTTATATAATATTGCTTAATTTTAGAAGGGACAAGCGAAGTGTATTAGAAACAGTGACAGAATAGAAGGCAAGCATTTTCATCTTGACTTCCTACTGTACTGTGAGCCAGAGTGAGGCCTGTATAACCTCTCTCTCTCACCTCCACACCCTTTGTATTGTGACTTTGCATCTCTTCCCATCATGAAGCAGTATGTGCTTCCCCACTCCTTGAAGCTAAGCTAGCTTTGTGATTTAATTTCAACCAATAGAATATGGCAAGAGTGATAGCACCAATTCAGAAACTAGGCCTGAGGAAGCCCTGCTAACGCACTCTCTCTCATGAATAAGAACAAGCTCAGTCTGGCCCACTGGAGGAGGAAAGACCATGAGGAGCAGAGCACGTCAGCCAAGTTTTCTCAGCAGAGGCCCCAGACATGCAACAGAATCAGCTAAGATTGCAAAGCCACCTAGCTGACCTGCAACTGAGCTCAGATGCATGAGTGAGCCTTACTAAGATCAGAGCTGCCTGGTGGACCTATAGCCTCATGAGCAATAATAAATGATTGCTGTATTAAGCCACATCATTTTGGGAGTGGTAGTTATTATGCATCATTGTGACAATAGACAACTGATACAGAGATATATGTGTCTGTAGGATAAGCTCCCTCTGTAATATCAATGTGGCCCTGACTTCTGATGGAATGGATTAGCTGTTCCTAATTTGACTGTGGAGAAAAATATAGGGATATGAATATGAATATATATTTTTTCATCTAAGAGTGATGTATATATAGATATGTACATACAAATATATGTAATATATAACCACATCCCTGTAGATATGTCCAACTTTAAACATATATATTTACCTATATCTGTATTAATAGACACAAACTATAAAATCAGACAAGATGCTTTACACACAGCTTTTCAACCTGATACATTCATTTTCATATAAGGTAAATTACTCATTTCTGTCATCAAGGATTTACTAAAGGCTCTATTGATAGCATATCCTGTGCAGTGACATAAAGCAGCCCACGGCAGATTTATTCAGTAAGTTGGGTATCTAGCATATCTTGTGATTTAGCCAAACACAGGTTTTATTTGCTCAACCATCTTTTCTTTCCTCTTATTATAGTTGTGGTGGCCCTGCATAAGATTTGCTCACATCAGTGATTAGTCTCTGTATCATTTTTATAGGTCTATTTTTAAAAGGTGCTTATTTAAGTGACTGGTAACTAATCATAGTTCTATAATTGACTGAAAAGTTGACTCAGTGTAAAATCCAAATTAAATTGAAAAGAAACCCAAACCCTCATTATAAATTATTCTTCCTAGCTCCACAAACACTCATTTTACAAACAGCAAAAGCATGAAGAGACAAAGTTTGCCTTCCTGCAAAAAATATGTTCAACAATTACAGACTAAAATTTATAGCGAAGGAAGAATGTTCCTCTTTCTTCGCAGTGACACTAATAAAAGGAAAGAAATATAAGTACTGCTTAGTGTAGGCTGGGAAATGCCTACATTTTAAAATTAGAATAGTAGCATTTTATTTCTGGACAAGCTCGACTGATCTTTTTACGCAGAGCGACAGACAGGCTTAGGAGGGCATAACCTCATCGCAAAGATTTGGGCTTCAAAGGCTGCTCCTCGAACCTCTTGCTGATCACCTGCCCTTCTACCACCCCAAATTAAACATTTAAAAGTTTTGAAGCCTTCTTGCTTTACATTAAACATTTTTTTACCATCTTTCAGTCAATTACCCAGAGGCCAAAAATATCTCTTCCCCCATTCAGCCCATGGCACCTCTACTGCGAAGTGCTCTAAATCCATTAGCAGGGCCCTCTCTGCATGCTACATCATCAGAGGAACAAAGCTGTGATGATGTAGAACAACCCACGTTCATGTATATCACCAGAGTTCTAGCCTCCTGATCAGCTAGCGGGCTTAATAAACATTCCAGATGGCTTGCTCTGCCTGAAGGAAGAATGGATAATCACACTGCACTTCCCTCCAAACAATAATAAAATAAGGCCATGGTAGCACAGAAGCCTGAGCCTGCCAAAAACACTGAAAGGACTGCTTAGAACAATAGAATCAAGTGATTGGAAGGCACATCAGTGCCCTCACCCTCTATGAAGGAAGGTGGCCTGCTTTCCTATAAAGCGTGCAAAACCAATTGTGTTATGCAACAGCTCTGCGGAAAAATAAAGAAAGCAAAAAACAACAACAAAAACTCCATCTAAATACTTTCTTTTAAAAGAATTTGGTGAAAACGGAATTTAAATAAAAGCTCAGAAATAGAATAACCTTTGCAAGCCAGAATCCTAAGCTGTGCGTACACAGCCTGAAACATACAGCTGTGGGTTATGCATGTCAGTAGACAGCAGAAGCGGTCTGATCAGTTTTACATTCATTTTAAGAAATCTTGGGAAAGATTCCATAATTAGTGTACAGGAAGGATTCTAGGGATTGTCTGTAGAGGCTTAAAAAGATAGATTCACAGAAGAAACTGAGAGAAACACCAACGGAACTCGGCTCTGAGACTGATTCTTACAGCGCACATTTCTCTTCTCTTTTATATTTGCCCAGAATTCCTCTCTCCCTTTGCTCCTTATGTAGTATCTTTTGCTCTTCAAACAAATATCTATTTGTTATAGTTAATACGCTCCTGACTGATAACTTATATTTTCTTTTTAGTTTCAAACATTTGACTTTCTTGTTATGTGATTGAAGTATATTAGAGTTGGAACTTAAAATCAGTACAATATTTATTAAGAAAGGTCTATACAGAGCACAGGATTTTGAGGTTAGTGAAACTACTCCATATATTATAACGGTGGATCCATGTCATTATACGTTTGTCAAAATCCATAGGATGTACAACACGAGGCATGAACCCTAATGTAAACTGTGGACTTTGGGTGATGATATGTCAATGCAGGTTCATCAGTTGCAACAAATGTACCACTGTGGTGGGAAATGTTTTTAATGGGAGAGGCTATGCATATGTTGGAGCAGAGGGTATTGGGAAATCTCTATACCTTCCTTACAATCTGCTGTGAACTGAAAACTGCTCTACAAAAAATGTAAACTATTTTAAAAAATGAAAGAAAAAGAAAGATCTATATAGACTTGATATTTTCTTTATTTATTGATGGAAAGTCAGGGGGATAATTATACCTAGAAATCTGAGTAGCATTTATTATATACAGCTTTGACTCTGTTTACGAGCCAAGTGAAAAATTTCAAGTTCTGACTAGAAAGATATGCATATTAGAGTATACCAAGATTCCTAAGGGTAAGCCAAAATCAAAAGATTATGCCCCTAAGGAAAAGCACCTGCAAATAAGGGGCACATGTTGCTGTCTCCCATCTCTCCTGGTAATGCTTTCCACTTCTCATTATGAGTTGTGGATTGTTATGGGATGAGGCAATGGAGGCTGTGAATTACATTGCCATCTAAAGACGAGCATAACCATTTAAGAATCTGTAAGGTTTATACATGCACCTAACATATAAGATTCGTGAAAAATTAGTCTTTTAAGTTGAGTTTAATATTTGACATCTTTTATTCCCATGATATCAGCTTATTTTATGAGCCTAATAAATCAGGCATTCCATAAACCAAACAATTCTCTGTCTTCAATAAATTATTTAATATGCTAAAAAGCTACTAAAAAGAGCATGGTAATATACAAAACATAAAAGAATTATGTTATATTATGGGCCCTGTTAAGATATAAATTCTCTTATTTGCCTTTAAAGATAGTACATTTCAAATCAAACTTAAGTTAGTAATTTTAAAAAGTTCATCTGGCAGAAAAATAGACAAGAAACAAAAGTGTATTGAAAAAGATGAAGAAAAATGCATTATAAAACTACAATAATGAAAACTGTGATACTGGACCATGAACAGAGAAAGAAAACAATGAAATAAAGTCTATGTCAACTTAGGACAAAATAAAGGTAGCTTTTCAAAATACTGGGGGAAAGAATGCATTATTTAATTAATTTAGATGACATAATTGCTAATGCGTGTGTGTGGGAGAATAAATAGTATTAGATAAATAACTCCCAAGAAAAAAAAAGTAAATGTATACATTAAAAAATAAAAGAATAAAATTTCTAGACAAATATATAGAAAGGCCTTTTCATATATATATGGATAAGATAATTTTTAACATGACGCCCTGGTCAGAAACTATAACGGATAACATCAAAAGGTCTGAAAAGATAAAAATAAAATGTCTATTTACTTCAAATATACCATAATCATAGTTATGAACAAAAATTAAATTGAAAGAAACTATCAATATATACAAAAGGTTAATAACTTTAAGACATAAAGTGTTCCTGAATGTCAAAGAAAAAGATGAACATGACAAGAGAAAATTATGTACAGAAATAATCATTCAAAAGTTAGACATAAACATGAAATTGTGTTCAACTGCCCTAATGATCCAAGAAATACAAGTGAAAATAAACAGTAAAAATTACAAGAAATATGACAGACAGATATGAAGTGGAAGAACACTTCCAAACATAAAAATGCTGTATAAACTATACAAACTATATTAATATATCTCATATAAATATTAAAAATAGTGAGATAACCCTTCACCTGCTTGAAGTGTTCTTATGTGAGAAAAGTAAGTGTCTTTTGAGTAAAGATCTCTATATAATGACATTTCGTGGTCCCTGAATGAAATCACAGATTTGTCACTTTTTCATTGGCAGAGAAACTTGCATGTTTTCTATCAACTTTGTAGAATTCTTCTCTTAAAATGAATGGGTAGTTAAAGATCAATCATGAATGTTTAAGGAAGCTTTAAGCATAAATGAAAGAGACCAAAAGAAATAAATAAAATACAAAAATAAACTTAGAGAAAACAAAAACGATATAGATATTGAAGAAAAATTTTCAAAGAAAAACAAAAAACTTGTAATTAACACCCCACAAAATAGAAGATAAGGAACCCATACTGTAATAATAAACTTCTATAAGAATAAATATCATAATGTAAAGAAAGAGCTGTTGAAAACTGAAAATATATTAGCTGAAATTTTTTTAAAAAATTAAAGAAGAAAAGCTAGGACATAAGGAAATAGGTAAGAAAGTCCAAATGATAGAAATCTCAGAGAGAAAAGAGAAATGTTTGAGAGGAACTTATCAAAATATTAACAAGAAACTCTTCCAGAAATGAAGATCATGAGACTCTGGATTTAAGGTCTACACAGTGTATATAAGACACAAAAGGAAATACATAAAATGAAAGACTGGTAAACTTGAAGACAGATTAGTAGACATTAACAAAAGGGAGAAATCAATGGAACAAAGCATCTGAGAATTGTTGGATAATATCATAAGAACAAACATATATAACTGGAGTTCCCAAAATAGAGAAGAGAATATGACAAAATAAATATTTGAAGATAAAATAGCCCAGGATTTTTAGGAAACTGATCAAAAGACACCATTCTACAGGGCCAAAAAAATCAGCAAATACCAAGTAGGAAAATATATAAAGAAACACAAACCTAAGTACGTGAAAGTCAAATGCTAAAAATCAATGACGAAAACAAAATCTTGAAAGCAGTCAGAAATACAGATACATTATAGAATGTATATTCTATAACAGGAATGATTAACTTCTCTTCAGAAACATTTGATAACAGAAGGCATAGAATGACAGCTTTAAAGTGAATTAAGAAAAATTTTCTCTCACTGCATAAAGAGATCCTTTGAAAAATGGGAGTGAATTAAAGATATTTTCAGGAAGATGAAAACTGAAAGAATTGTTTCAACTGATCTGCACTTCAAGAAATGTTATAAGAGCATCAGGCAGAAAAGAGGTAACTCAAGAAGAAAATTGAGATTGCAGGAAGAAATAGAGTATCCAAAGGGGTCAACACCTGAATTAATATAAAAGACCTTTAAAAAGCGCGTATGTGTATATAAACACACACACATATAGAGAGAATATAAAATATATTAAGTATAAAATATATATACAGGCATACCTCATTTTATTGTGCTTTGCTTTATTATGCTTTGCAGACAGTGTTTTTTAACAAACGGAAGGTTTGTGGTGACCCTGTATCAAGTTTTGACACCATTTTCCCAAAAGCTTTTGCTCACTTAGTGTCTGTGTCACAGTTAGGTAAGTCACACACTATTTCAAAATTTTCACTTTTATTATGTTTGTTGTAGTGATCTATGGTCCGTGATCTTTACTACTGTAATTGTTTTGGGGTGCCATGATAAATGTGTGTTTGATGGCTCCATCCACTGGCTTTTCCTCCACCCCTCTCATTCTCCTTAGGCCTCCCTATTCCCTGAGACACAACAGTATTGAAATTAAGCCAATTAGTAACCTTACAATGACCTTTAAGTGTTCAAGTGAAAGGAAGAGTCTCACATCTCTCACTTTAAATCAAAAGCTAGAAATGATTAAGCTTAGTGAGGAAGGCATGCCAAAAGCTTAGACAGGTCAAAAGCTAGGTGTCTTGCATCTAACAGCTAGCCAAGCTGTGAATGCTAAGGAAAAATTCTTGAAGGAAAATTAAAGTACTACTTCAGTGAACACATGAATGATAAGAAAATGAAAAAGCCTTTTCGCTGATATGGAGAAAGTTTTTGTAGTCTGGATAGAAGATCAACCCAGTTACAACATTCCCTTAAGCCAAAGCCTGATCCAGAGCAAGGCCTTAACTCTCTCTACTACTATGAAGGCTGAGAGAGGTAAGGAAACTGCAGAAGAAAAGTCTGAAGCTAGCAGGGATTGGTTCTTGATGTTTAAGGAAGGAAGCCATCTCCATAACATAAAAGTACAAGGGTAAGCAGCAAATGCTGACATAGAAGCTGCAGCAAGTTATTCAGAGGTATTCCTGTATATAAAACTTTGTTTACACATTAGTAACTGTTTAGAAGAATTATTGGCCAAGCAAAAGTAATAGTATGAGAGTTTTAGCATGTATAGGAGAACGGTAGGTGATATGACACATTATATATATATATATATATACACATTACATATATATATATATCTTTCTAAGAAATATGTATTTATATATGTAATGCATATATCTCTTACAAAAGACATGTATTTAGAATACATAAAAAACTATAAATAAGAAAAATGCAGACAAACCATAAAAAATGGTTAAAGGTTTGGATAGGCAATTCACAAAAGATATTTTAATAACCAATAAATGTATGAAAAGGTGTAGCACCTCATTCGTCATTAGGAACATGAATATAAAACCATTCACTAGAATAACTAAAATGAAAAATTCTAACAATTAGTTTGGAAACAAACTAATTATCTGTTAATAATAAATAAACAATGGCATAGTCATACAATGGTATATTATATAGCAATGGGAATGAATTAACTATTGCTCCATACAACAATATGGATAAATATCACTAATACAATGTTGAATAAAAGATGCCAATCACCAATGAATTTATATTATGTAATTTTATTTCCTTAAATTAAAAAATAACCAAATTTACCGTTGTTGATAGAAGTCAATAAAAGTTAACTTTAAGATGAGAATGATACACACAAAGCCACAAGAGAGAATTCTGAGGATACTATTATGATTTATTCCTCGATCTGGGTGATTGTTACATACATATGTTCACTTTGTAAAAATACATTTATAATTTGCACACTTTTCTCATGTATTTAGTGCTTTATGTTAAAATTTAATTATAAGAGAGAAATTGGAACAGAAAGATTGGAGGCAAACAAAGATACCTACAGGATAAGAAAATGAATGGATCAGTTGCATTTGCTATTATAATAAGTTATTCTATGTCTTTGGCAGGGAGCTTGGAGAAGAAAACAATGAATGGTCAAGGTCTCAACAGGAAACAGGCAGTACATTCAAATTAGAATAATTGGAGGATGATTTAATAGAGGGGCTACTTAAAAAGTGTGGTTGGGTGTAGAAGAATTGTAAAGAATAAAGGTAATGACCTGGGTAGTAATAGCTGACCTATCTATCACTACCCCTAGTCTGAAAGGAACTAGGACAGAGAAGAGCTAGTAGAACCTGGAAGGAGAGAATCAATCATGGAGCATATAAGCTACCTTGAGAAGAGCAGTGCCTTTGGCCAATGGACTATTCAACACTAAATAAGGACTAGCAAGGAGGGAGCCATGGAATAAGTTCCTCCCCCTAATCTCTTGATAGTGTTTCCAGTTCTGTGAGCCCAGCTAGAAATACGAAGACAAGCAAGGCTGATGTTTCCCACACAGGTCAGCTTCTAAAGGCAGAAAGAAAGGTGGAAAAAGATGGAGAATACAGAGAAAACTAAACAAGTAAACATAAGATTCAATTATTAATTTTGTAGGGCTTATATAAACAAACATATATAATTGTATACCACATGTCTTGGTTGTGAACAATTATTATTTAATAAATCATAATTACATAAACACTGCATATCGAGGTAGATAACTTAAAAATTGGGAAGGACATATATGGTGGGGGACGGGTAGTGGTCTATAAGTGAATTCCCACTTTACACACTAGAAATTCAATAGATTAAAATTTAAAAAAAAGAAAGTAAATAAGCACATAATTCAGAAAATAGAGAAAAAAGCAGAAATAACACTAAATTTGTTGTATATCATTAACAGGAGAGGGAATCAGGAGGTGAGAAAGATTAAGGAAAAGTCCTGTTTTCTGTTAGTTGTTGCAACTGTTTAAAATCATGTAGGACTATTTTATGTTTAACTTGTGTGTATATATTATATATTATATAAATAAAAATCAAACTATCAAATGTTCAACAATATTGAACAAAGAACTTAGTAAACAAATCATTATTCTAGCTTATATTTTTTAGAAAGTTTTTGGGGCTTTTTGATGTATAAAAAAAGGCAATTTCATATAGTTCAACCTAAGAACTAAATAATATTGGTTATAAATATTACTAAGGAGTATAATATGAACACTTAAGAACACTGGGAAATTAAAATATAAGACATTAATAGTATGGGATATTAAACAGAGGAGCTAAAAATAAAAATCATTCTAAGTCCCTTTATTGTTTAGGAAGACTATTGCCATACAAATTAACTTTCACCTTTGTTAAGTGTTCAGATTAAAATTTAAAAGTAGCTATTAAAAAATTAAAATATATATTGGAGCATTCCAGTCAATATGGCGGGCTAAGTAAAAGCAGGGGTTACCTCCTTCTACAACCGCATTAAAGTTACAACCAAATTATAAAACAAACAACTTGGAGAACCACCTGAAGTCTACCTGATCATAATACATCTGAAGATATAAAGAAAAAGCCATATGGAGACTGATAGGAGGGGCAGAGAAGTGAAGTGGGCTGGTCACACATCCGTGTGTGGTGGTTGAGCACAAAACGAGAGAGCATAGCTACAGAGGTGCCCCTAAAGGAACAAGGAGCCATAGCCCCATAAGGAGCTCCCCAACCCAGGGTTCCAGGGAAGATGAATTTCCACAAAATCTGACTGTAAAAAATCAGTGGGGATTCTAGCCATCTGGGTGAGATGGCAAAAACCTGAAAACCTAGACATCCTGCTTAAAGGGCCCACGCACAAACTCACTCATTTGTAGACACACCCTGGGTGCTGGTGGAGTGTCAGCAGCTCTAGAGGCACAAGAAACATACAGAGAGGGGCTGAGTTGTGTGGCGTTTGAGTGAAGCCTAGAGAGACAGCCGTCATTACTCCTTTGTTGGGCTCTCCTCTGGAGCAGTTGGCAGATGAGCACCATCAAGCCTGTGTTGACCTCTCCCCACGCACAGCTGATCCTGAAGCTGCATTGGCCGGCTGAGATCGGCCGCTCCACCCTGCATCTCTCTGAGATCCTGCCCCACCCACCCCTGTTGCCAGGCAGCCAGCCCCACCCTGCACCATCCCTGGGCTGCACATTCATGGGCAGGCAGCAACCCTCTGCTCATGCTGTCTGTGCGAGGCCCACACGTTACCAGAGAGACTTTTGGTGGCAGGCCACTGGTGCCAGCCCAAACTGCAGTGTCTCTTGAATGGATCACTGGAGTCTGTGGGCCTGAGGCAGACAGCAGCTGGCCTTGCTATAATCTGTGACTTTTGCGGGAGCCCATGGGCTTTGCTCTGGTGGCAATCTGTGTTGTCCACTTGCTCCACTGCTTTAGTCAGGTGAAATCTGCATGCTTTACTCCAGTGACTCTCTGGTCTCAGCCTCACCCAGCTCCCATACCAAACAAAGCCTCTTACAGCTGCAGAGACTTACAGGCAACTGGGAGACAGCCCGAGGCCTTGAGGTACACTGATCTTTTTGCTGAGCCACCCCAGGGCCAGTACTGAGGGTAACTGACCTCAGCTTGCAGTGTGGTCTCTCACACTTGCCTCCAGATCCAGAACAGGCAGCAACCATTCACAGATCGCTCTGTAGCTCCTACCAAGTAGCCCCAAACAATCAAAGGCAGCAGCTGACCTTGACCAACATAGGAGCTTCTCCCAAGGGGCCCCAGAACCTATTAACCTAGAGGCTGGCATCAGACTACAACAGAACACCATCTGACTAGCCCCATAAGCGGTACAACCAAAGGTGGTCTCAGCAGGTATATGAGCCTGCTGTGGTGAATCCCACTCCATGGGGTCAGCCCCCACACAGCAGCTCATATCCTGTGGGAATGGCCAATCCCCAAAGCCAGTCAGCCTAAGTCAATCCCATCCACTGACATACCTACAGCAATTAAGGATTAGCTACAAAAGAACACACACAACCCACACAAGGAATATTCCCAGAGCCCCCAGTGCAGGTGATCAGGGGGACTGTACTGCTGAGCCATATAGGTCACCTACTACATAAGGCCACCTGGCCAAGGCCGAGAGACATAACAAATCTTCCTAATACTTAGAAACTAATAAAGAGAGGCAAATAAAACAAGAAAACAAAGAAACATGCCTCAAATGAAACAGCAGGAGAAAACGCCAGGAAAAAAATAATTAAATAAAATAAACAAAATGGAGGCAAGCAACCTATCAGATGCAGAGTCAAAAACACTGGTTATAGGGATGCTCAATGAACTTAGGGGGAGAATAGATGATCCCAGTGAGGACTTCAGTAGAAAGATAGTGAGCACAAAAAAGGACATAAAAAACATAAAAAAGAGCCAGTCAGAAATGAAGAATACAAGAACTGAAATGAAAAATACACTAGAAAGAACCAA
>NW_011888872.1:1582029-1621819 GCF_000151845.1 Pteropus vampyrus | reverse complement strand
TTCCCTAACCTGGAGAAGGAAGTAAACATACATATCCAAGAAGCATGAAGAGTCCCAAACAAGAGGAACCCAAACAGAACTGTACCAAGATGCATCATCATTAAAATGCCAAAGATTAAAGACAAAGAGAGAATCTTAAATGAACCAAGATAAAGGCAGCTAGTTACTTGCAAGTGTACTCCCACAAAATGTCAGCTGATTTTTCAATGGGAACTATGCGGGCCAGAGGGATTGGCAAGAAATACTCAGTGATGAAAAACGAGATCCTACAACCAAGACTATTCTACTCAGCAAGGCTATCAATTAAAATTGAAGGTGAGATAAAGAGCTTCCCAGACAGGATAAAGCTTATAGTAGGTAATTAAACTATTCCAAAAAATTTAAGAGGAGGGAAAACTTCTTAACTCTTTTTATGAGGCTACCATTACCTTGATTCCAAAACCAGATAAAGACAGTACAAAAAACTGGACAAAGTACAAAAATAGACAAAAAAAGACCAATATCTCAAATGAACATTAATGCAAAAATCCTCGACAAAATATTAGCAAACTGAATTCAGCAATACCAAAAAAATATCACACACCATGATCACGTTGGATTTATTCCTGGGATGCAAGGTTGGTTTAATATCCAAAAATCAATTGATGTGATACACCACATTAACAAATTGAAAGATAAAAATCATATGATCATATCAATAGATGCAACAAAATACAGCATCCATTTTATGATAAAGTGGGAGTAGAGGGCATATACCTAAACATAATAAAGGCCATATAGGACAAACCTACAACTAATGTCATACTCAATGGGGAAAGGCTTAAAGTATTTTCCTTAAGCTCAGAAACGAGATGAGGCTGCCCACTTTCACTACTTCTATTCAACATAGTATTAGAAGTCTTAGCTACAGCAATCAGGCAAGAAAGAGAAATAAAAGGTAACCAAATTGGAAAGAAAAATGTAAAACTGTCATATTTTCAGATGACATGATACTATATATAAAGAATCCGAACAATACCACCAAAAAACTGTTAGCACTGATAAATAAATTCAGTAAAGTAGCAGGTTACAAATAATATTTAGAAGAATGTTGCATTTTGATACACCAATGATGAACAATCAGAAAGAGAAATTAAGAAAACAATCCCATTTACAATTGCATCAAAAACAATAAAATATTTAGGAATCAAATTAACCAAGGAGGTAAAAGACCTCTTTTCAGAAAATTATAAATCATTGAAAAAGAAATTGAAAGATACAACTAAATGGAAGCATTTAATATGCTCATGGGTAAGAAAACTCAACATCATTAAAATGGCCATACTACTTAAAGCAATCTATAAATTCGATGCAATCCTTATCAAAATATTAAAGACTTTTTTCAAAGAACTAGAACAAATAATTCTAAAATTTATATAGAACCATAAAATATTGTGAATAGCCATAGCAATCTCGAGAAAGAAGAACAAAGTTGGAGGTATCACACTATGTGATATCATACTATACTAAAAGGCTATAGTAATCAAAAAGGCTATGGTACTGGCATAAAAAACATACATATAGATCAGTGGAACACAATAGAGAGCCCAGAAATAAATCCATGTCTACTTGGTCATTTAATTTATGACAAAGGAGGCAAGAACTAAAAATGGAATAAAGGGAGTCTTGTTAACAAATGGTGTTAGGAAAACTAGCAAAAAATACAACTGAACCACTCTTTTACACCATATACAAGAATAAATTCAAAATGCATTAAACACTTACATGTAAAGTCCCAAGCCATAAAACTTCTAGAAGAAAACAGGCAGTAAACTCTCTGATATTGCTATTAGTAATTTTTTTCTGACATAGCTCTGCGAACAAGGGAAACAAAAGAAAAAATAAACAAATGAGACTACAACAAACTAAAAATTTTTTGCATAGCAAAGGAAACCATCAAAAAAAACAAAAAGAAAACCTACTGAATGGGAGAAGATATTTGACTTTGACACATCTGATAAGGGGTTCATATCCAAAATTTATAAAGAACCCATACAACTCAACAACAAAAAAACAATACAATTAAAAAGTGGGCAGAAGACCTGAATAGGTATTTCTCCAAAGAGGAAATTCAGGTGGCCAATAGACTATGAAAAGATGCTCAAGGTGACTAATCGTCAGAGAAATGCAAATTAAGACCACAATGAAATATCGCCTCACACCTGTCAGAATGGCTATCATCAATAAATCGAAAAGAACAAATGCTGGCGAGGATGTAGAGAAAAGGGAACCCTCGTACACTGTTGGTGAGATTGCAAATTGGAACAGCCACTATGGAAGACAGTTTGGAGGTTCCTCAGAAAATTAAACAAAGAACTATCTTTGACCCAGCAACCACACTTCTGGATATTTATCCAAAGAAAACCAAAACACTAATTTGTAAAGATCTATGCACTCCTATGTTCATGGCAGTGCTATTCACAATAGCCAAGATATGGAAGCAACCTAAGTACCCATTTCTGAAATAAAGAAATTATGGTACACGTATAAAATGAATATTATTCAGCCATGAAAACAATGGAATCTTACCTTTTGCAATGATATGGGTGGAGCTAGAGAGTGTTATGCTGAGTGAAAAAAGTCAGACAGAGAAAGATAAATACCATATAATTTCACTTATAAGCAGAATCTAAGGAACAAAAGAAATGAACAAACTAAATGAAAACAGACTCACAGATACAGAGAACAAAGTGTTGATTGCCAGAGGGGAGGAGTTTGGGAAGATGGGTGAAAAAGGCGAAGGGTTGGAGAAAACAAAGCATATATCTACACACACACATGTATGCATGCACAAAAGAGCAGCTACTAAAAGAATAGTAATAGAATATATAAATTCTAAACAGTATATGGGGGAATAGTGAATGCTAATTGATCCAATGAAAGGCTAGAAAAAAAGCAAAAACAATGTTAAATATAAAGGCAAAACAAGATTGCAAAAATAGGTCTAAATAGATCCATAATAATAATTTTTGATGTGAATTACTCTCACCTATTGAAAGGCAGAGACCATAAAACTGAATTTTTAAATATCCAGCTGTATGCTGCTATACATGTTACTGTTAAAGCAAAATAGTGGGGGTTGGGGGAGAGGGTGGGAGGGAAAGAAGGAGTGAGAGAGAGAGAAAACCAAGAGACAAGGAGAAAATCATATATCCATACTTGCAGATTTTAATAGAACTCAATTATCAACTGATAGATTGAGCAGAACTTTTTAACACACAGGAAACCTCAAGATATTTCAAAAACTATATATTATAAAGAATAACTTTTGGATTATTCCAAAAACTTAAAACCACAATATTAAAAGAATAAAAAGCAGCACGTGTTTGCATAGGTAAGAATGTCGAGGCACTTCCTAAATAACCAGTGGAATAAAAACATTATCATATTAGAAATTACAAAATGTTTACAATTAATTACAACAATTTTACTACCTAAAAAACACCTGTGGTGTCTAAGAAAGTGGTACTTAGAAATAAAATTACAGTTTTAAAACCATTTATTCAAAAAATAAGCAAGAGTAAGGGGAAATCAAGCCAAGTAAAGAAGGAATAGTCTAAATCCAGAAGAGAAGAATGATACCCATAATGAAACATTAGATTTTGATTTTACTAGTTTGGAGAAAAAAACAGATAAAGTTTGTCCAATGTCAATGAAGATATGAAGAAAGTCACTCTCATTCACATTGGTGGTAAAAGTTTATACTGACGGTATTTTCAGAGGGACATTTGACAATATTTTTTAGTTATTTAAATTGGGTATATATCTTTGGATATATTTTACTTAAGGAATTTTAAATTAAGGAAGAAATAGTATACAAAGATAAATCCTCCGTCCCAGATAAAGACAAAGGGAAAATCTAATATCTAGTAAAAAACCAAAAAACAGAAAACAAAAAGCAAACAAACAAAAAACTTGATTATAGTTATACAGGGTTGATATAATATTATACAATCAGTAAAAATGATGAGATACAGCTCTATTTATTAAACTATGTCCAAGATCTATTGTAATGTAAAAAAATAAGATTATGGAATAGTACCCATAGTTCCATTTTCTAGACTCAAAACCAATATATACATAATACATAATGTACAGAATTATTATATAAGAATTTTTAGAAGTGAAAGAGTATACTGGGAAAAGTGTCTCTAATGTTCATGTCATTATGGAAAACCAAATCTGCCAACTTCACAGACTGACAAAGCCATTATCACTTGTGTGATTTTTTTTGTCACTTTAGTCATATACTGTCTATTATGTTTATCTACATTGATGCAAACTGGCTAGATATCATTATTTCTTGGCCTAGATGATTAAACACTGTTTACAGAGATTTATTCCTTAAGGCAGTCAGATACCTGGACATTTTTAATCCTAGGGCATAGAAAGTAATCTATTTTTAACATCTACTACCAAATTTTGGGGGAATGCTTGAACTTTTATATTTTGTATAGATGTCTGCATGGAAGCATTCTGGATTAGAGCTCATCTGTATGGTCACTGATGACTCCAACTATAGATTGCAATTTGCTTTGTTTATTGACAAAATTCTCCACGTTGGACAATTGTGTTCCTTGAAAGCAAGAATGAGCTAATAATTTACCTGGGTTCTGTACAAATTAGAGCACAATATTAATAAGAGGGTTGAGAGGAAGAATAATTGAGTCAACATTTATTAGAGCCTCTATGTTTCTAAAATTGTATTTGACACATTTGAGTTAAGAGAATGCTTTCAAAATATCAATATACATTAATGTATTGATTCTGGGAATCTAAATTCCCTCTATGTACTTTGTGAGTAGACTGCAGAAAGGTCCAAAAATCTCTAAATTTCTAAATTTTGTATCAGTCTGTTTCATGCAGAACTTTGATAGCAAAATTTGATTGGGGACCATTGGTATGATATCAAAAATAGAAGATGCTGGAGGATAGCGGGGCGGCAAAGGCAGTCTATATATATGGTGGGGCAATGACAAAGCTAGTAAAGTAGAAAGATGATGGATGCTAATAAAGGATAATGGGACTTTCTTAGCATTTTGAAAACAGATCTTCATTGCTTGTCTTTACTATTTTTTTAAAAGAGATCCTTAACCTATACTGAAATATTAAAGAAAAAAATTCAAACTATGGAAATTATGTTGTGGCTTATGCTCAACCCATTCCTTCTATCAGTGTTAATAATTATGAAGTAACTGAAAGTATTCTACTGGTTCAGAAAGCTGGTGACTCACACATAGGTAATTTCACTCATATCTTACCATAATTAAATAAGATTTCCCTTTATGTTTATTTTGACCAATATGGTGGTTAAATCTTCAAATTGAATGCAATTATTAGCCACTCAAATGTAGTTAAAATCAGTTAACACCACTAAAAATTTTCTCAAAACAAAGAAGAAAAGAGGGTAAAGCTGTTGAGATAAGAGACCCTGCTTCAGGCAGTCCGTGAATATTAATACTGCCTAGGTTTGTAGGTTAGGAAAGTCCCCATTTTATAGAGTCCCTTCAAGTCTCTGTTTTGTTCACTTGGAATAAAATAACTTGTGTGACCTGTGTGACGGTGTATCTTTATACTCTTAAATACATGAAATGCCTACCTACTCTATATGTTAAAATTTTATACCCAGTAAAATCACGACGATTTTTGGATATCCTGTTGCTAATGATACCTCTAAGGAAGATAACAAGGTGAATATAAAGCTGTATCAAACTAGATAGAGATGCAAGTTATCAAGACACTGAAGTAGGAGCAGTTTATCTGCATGTTGGTCAGATCCTGGCCTCCTAGCATGCTCGTCGCTGGGCAGAGAGTTGCCATACCACTGAGACAGGATCTGGCTCCTCAACATAAAACTCAAGATGAAAGAAGCCTCCTGAAACAATTAAGTAATTTAGAGAGGACAAGAACAATATCTTCTTTCATTTTTTAAAAAAATTTTATTTTATATTAGTTTCAGGGATACAGTACATTGGTTAGACATTTGTATAGTTTATGAAATGATCCCCCCGATTACTCTAGCATCAATCCGGCTCTACTCATAGCCATTATAATACTATTGACTATATTCCCTCTGCTGTATTCTACATCCCCGCGACTATGTTGTAACTACTAATTTGTACATCTTCATCCTTTCACCTTTTTCACCCAGTCCCCTATTTCCCCAACCCTTTGGCAATGATCAGATTGTCCTCTATATCTGTGTCTGTTTTTGTTTAGTTTGTTCCTTTAGTTCTTTAGATTCCACATATAAGTTAAATCACATGGCATTTATGTTTCTCTCTCTGACTTATTTCACTCAGCATAACACCCTCTAGGTCCATCCATGTCACTACAAATAGTAGCATTTCATTTTTTATGGTTGAATAATATTCCATTGTGTATATGTATCCTAATTTCTTTATCCCATCATCTACTGATGGGCATTTAGGTTGCTTCCATATTTGGCTATTGTGAATAGCACTGCCATGAACATAGGGGTGCATAGATCTTTACAAATTAGTGTTTTGGTTTTCTTTGGTTAAATACCCAGAAGTGCAATTGCTGGGTCAAAGACAGTTATTTGTTTAATTTTCTGAGGAACCACCAAACTGTCTTCCATAGTGGCTGTTCCAATTTGCAATCTCACCAACAGTGTACGAGGGTTCCCTTTTCTCCACATCCTCGCCAACATTTGTTCTTTTCGATTTATTGATGATAGCCATTCTGACAGGTGTGAGGCGATATTTCATTGTAGTCTTAATTTGCATTTCTCTGACGATTAGTCACCTTGAGCATCTTTTCATAGTCTATTGGCCACCTGAATTTCCTCTTTGGAGAAATACCTATTCAGGTCTTCTGCCCACTTTTTAATTGTATTGTTTTTTTGTTGTTGAGTTGTATGGGTTCTTTATCAATTTTGGATATGAACCCCTTATCAGATGTGTCAAAGTCAAATATCTTCTCCCATTCAGTAGGTTTTCTTTTTGTTTTTTTGATGGTTTCCTTTGCTATGCAAAAAATTTTTAGTTTGATGTATCTTCTTGATGAACACTTCCTTCTCAATGAATGACAAGAAGAATCGAAATTATGTATAACCAGATAGAAAAATGAAACCTCAAATGTAGTTGGATCTTAAACGCTGTAAGGGAGTATTAAATCAAGTACTGTGGTACCAGTTTATAGGTCAGAATTATCAGAAGAGTCTATCAAACTTCTGTTTTTAAGTAGGCCTAAAGAGGAAGAGCATACATCACCAACTCTGAGTGGCATATTGGGCTAGTCTCCAAAAAAAGGGTTTTAGACTCATTTGTTTGCTTTTTTTCCATCTTTCTCTTTTGCCTTTGACAATGTGAGATGTTAGATGATGTTCAAATAATAACACGGGTGGCCAATAGACTATGTAAAGATGTTCAAGGTGACTAATCGTCAGAGAAATGCAAATTAAGACCACAATGAAATATCATCTCACACCTGTCAGAATGGCTATCATCAATAAATCAAAAACAACAAGCATCTCTCTTCCTTACACAATGATATGTTCCACCTATGAAGATTTGTTAGTGAAAATTTGTTTTACCTTTAGAGACTCTGGTGAGCAAAGGACTTTCCACGACGAAGAACTATGTGGAGTCTCAGAAGAAATGAGACTCAGCGGGAAATGAACCAGAGTATGTGTGAGGACTCTTAGGGGACAATAGAGACAGAGGGAGTTTTAGGGTAAGTTCAGGCAAGGGAGCAGTCGCACCATGTGAAATGCTAGTTTTCAGCGATCATCACAGTTTTCATTTCATTGCAGTTAGGCATGCTGAAAAGAACTAAGTTCACTTTGCAGAATGCAAATCTTGAACTTCTACTTTTTTCTTTTTATCCCAGTTCTCTTTTAGATAACTTTATTCCCTCCTTCAAGAAATTCACAACAATAGAAAAAATAAATTAATAGGGAGGAAAAAAACTTTCCAAAGCAATTGCTTCAGAAATTCTTTTTCCATGGTGGACTAAAATTTTTTTAGTTTTGTTTAATTAGGTTTTAAATCTTTCCTTCCTTAATTACATTTTTTTTTTGGTATTAACACCTAAATATACTTCTATTCGGAGCACAAACATACAGTGATAACAATTAGCAGAATAATTACACTCTTTCTGTCAGTGTAACCTCATGGCACAGAAAGTATTACAAATCCATTTTAAAACATATTAAATGTTCATATTAATGAGGATAATAGAGAACAAGTACCAGCAAACTAAATATTGTTAATGATTTTGAGCTATTAAATTCATTACCATTTTCTTTCATAATAAAGTGGTTACTTGCTAATTAGACCTTTTTTAACTCATCATTATTGAATTCATTACATTGTGTGCAGTTAACCCTTGGAGGTCTGTGGGTGTGTGTGCACAATTAAAATCATTTTAATACCATATTAAGGCGATATAGGAATTCTTATGGCTTTTCTAACAGTTGTCCCATATACTTTCCTTATGTACATTTTCTTGGCAGGATATGCCTGGCAGCTTCATAACTGTCATCAATACATAATACAGAAACAGCCTGAATTCATTAGAGTTATTACCATTAGTATTTAAAATAAAAGTGCATCCTATTTGTTTCATTATAAAAATTAGATGTACAAAAAGTATACTAAATCAACTAGGCAAAATTTATAATAATTTTAGTGTAGACCGTGAGATAAATTTTTCTACCAACAAGGCAATTTTTCTACCAATCTAAAGTAAGGTAAAAGTTAATATTGACCTAGGAGAGAATTATAGTCTGAGAATTTTAGAATTTATTTTTCTTTATAAAAATGATACTACTCTTTTGCATACCACTACCTTAATACAGTCTGATATGTATATGTGTGTGTGCGTATATATAAATATATAAATATAAATATAATATGCACGCACACATATATACACACAAATACACATATATACATACATATTACACACACACACACACACATATTGACTTGCTAAGTTTCTAGATATGCTCGCATTGACCTTATAGCCTGAATTCTTCTTCCTTGTTTCCCTTGTGATCAAACACGAATATTATGTCATGGCTGCTAGCCTAAGGAGGATTAGTGAGTATGACCAAGCAACAGATTTTTGGTCCATATATGTATTTAGTACTAAAATCTAAACTGTTATCTTCAGTAATGATAGACTCAGTCTAAACACAAAAGTTCAGGTGAGTGGATAGGTGTATGAAAGAAACAGATGTGGATTAGCAGATAATGAATCTGTGTGTGTGTGTGTATGTGTATGTAACCCAGATGGATAAGGAGTAGTGATGAGTGTGGTGTTTTCTGGAACATATGTGACAGGTAGGACATTGGAAGTGTTATAACATACACACTTTGAGACAGAATAGAGGATAGAAGACAGAGCTCACTGTGTTACCCCGGCTCCAGGATGACTGTCATCGATTCCTTCCCTCCCCGTCATACATGCCATTCTTCCTTTGTGAAGTAGAGTCTCCTCCTCTTTCCTTGAATTTGGGCTGGCATTTGTAACTAGCTTGACTAATGGAATACAGCAAAAATATTGTCTTAGAACTCCAAATCTAAATCATAAGAAGTTTCATAGTTTCTCCCCCAGCTTTTTGGAACTCTTACTCTGGAGAAAGCCAGTCTCCAAATAAGAAGTCTAACTACCTTGAGACTGAAATTTGTAAGAAAACTCAAGCTCTCCATTTGTAGAGGTTATTTAGAGAGCAATGACAAATCAGTCCTAAGCTGTTCCAGGCACCTCAGCAGTGCTGGTGCTGAGTGAAGAAGCCTTCAGATTACTCCAGCTTCAGCTGCTCTCTGACTAATACCATATGGAGGGCCCCAAGTGAGAACCCCAGCTAGTTCATCAGCCCTCGGAATCATGAGATAACAATAAATTGTTGCTCTAAGACTCAAAACAATAGATGACACAGCATTAGATAACTAAGACATCGCCCACTGTCTAGGTGTGGACTTCAAAAAATTTATTCTGTGAATGTTTCCAATTTTTATTTTCTTCTTGTGCAAATTTAAACAACAACAAAGAATAATTTGCAGAACCAAGGAACTGCAGAACTCCAACTGGAATACCACTGAATATAATAAATGTGATTATACCCTGGAGCATTTCATTCTATATAAATGGTGCCTAAAGTTGTGAAACACAATAGTCTGATCATACATAATATTTTTACAGAGCCGTACTTGTAACAGATAACTTTGTCCTTACATCTCATTTCCTTTCATGACAAGCACTAGTGATACTTGGGACAGAAAAGAGAAGGTCAAAGTGGAATAGTGATTTGCTCAAAGTCACACAGCTGGTAAGTTTCAGGGCCCAGATAAGGACCAAGGTCCAGAGCACTTTTCATTATATAGTCCCGAAGGCTTTCCTGACATGAGTTTTAGAGTTCTGTGAGTCCACGTGTTATAACCTTCTCCCAACTCTGTTCTTAAATAAATACTTGAGTGACCTAGACAATTCCTTTGACTTTTCACTTTCTATGTCCTTATCATTAAAATGTGCTTATTATACCTCCCTCAAATTCAAAGAGATTAAAAATGCGAAAGCACAATATAAGTTTCAACCCATTTCCCGTTCTCCCTGAGAATACTCGCCAGCAGCGCTTGTGGCTGCAGCATTTATTTCGCGATAACTCGCTGATTACAGTCCTAACCCTACCCTCAAAGTTTGCCATGAAATATCTCGCTTTTATTGTTATTTTCACATCACACTAATGGACTGATAGTCTTTGGAAACAAAGGACATCATTCTGTTTTTAGTAGTGGAATTTCCATTTACAAAATATAGTAATTCTCGATCACTGAAAATGTCATATTCTAGAAATGTAGCATTCCTTTGCGTGACGTTAACATTGTTCTTGAACAGTTGCTCGCTGGAGATTCATCTGATGAATCCGATTTATGTGTACATCTCTGTTTCATTAAGATTAGAGACAAGTTCTATTTAGAAAGAACTCCAAGAACAGTTTTTATATTTTATCTTCACATTGAAAACCAGTCAGATTTGCTTCAGTCTCAAAGAGCGTGTTTACGTAAAATTAAATTAATGCTGGCAGCAAGCTGCACATTTTTTTTCTAAATGGGAAATCGGTTAAAACGTTATACAAAGGTTGGATAACGTTATTATTACTTCTTTCCACTACTAACCTTATCAGAAAATATTTCATTTTATCGTGAAAAGTAGACTCTTAGTGCTGAAGTAAATCAGAGAAGGGAGACATTAGATAGGAAATAGTCAGAGGAAATTCTATGGGTGAGGGGAGGAAATTAGAGGCATGAGCAAAAATAATTTGAGTAGATTAATGAGGACAGAGAAGGAAGAGACAGGATCATACAGTAGTCACTGGGAGGGATGTCTCAGAGGAAGCACCATGCAGGATTGCTTAGCAGATGCAACGGTAGGAAACTGGTTACTAAGAAAGGGTACCAAGGAAATGTGCTTAGTCCATGGAACATAGCATATAAAAAATCAGAATCTATTAAGATATTTCCTCTTTTATTTTCCATCATCCTCCCCTCCCTGTCCTTGCATTTTTATTACAGTAGTCCTTGCAGATTTCTCCAAGACAATGTCCCTTCAATTACCCTGCCATGCAGCTTCACATTGGATTTTAGTGGAAAATACTTAAGTAAGACATGATTTCAAATGAAGACTTACATGGAAGGTAAACACACATGTGTGCACATGTACACACACACATACACAATCATCACCATAATCAGTACCAATTACTGAGCCTAAAATGAGTAATATTTTGACTCATGTTTTCACCTTTCAGAGTAGAAATTATGTCCATTTTATTGATTAGTTTTATTTATTAAAAAAACATTTTTGTGACAATAAAGACATACTAGATCTCATTTTAATAACATAACAATGCATAAAAATCCATGGTTAGAGGAAAGCATAAGCTTTGACTATATATACTAGAACTAATAAGTAAAAATACACCTTAGTACACACAGACTTATCTTCTCCTTGCAATCATATGTAATTCTAATTGAAGCACAACCAAACAATATATACCTGCTGAGAAATATATGTTCCTTTCAAGAATATTTCTCCTCACTAAAAAGAATCAAATTAATGGGAATCCCCAGTTTGAAAAAAAAATTTATCTCACACTTTTTCCATATTTATGATGCTTGGAGAATTAATAAAAGTTGATACAATTAATAGCCTCTTTTCTCTTTGATAATTTTTTCTTCTTAAAGAACTTAAGCACAGACAATATGAAAATAAAGAAAGACTTGGATTTTGCAAATCAATATACTGAAAGAATGTAGGTCAGGTCGCTAGTCTTCTGAACGTGCTAAATGTCTCTCAAAATTACTTTTTAAAAGATCTGGGGCATGAGTTCTGTCCCTCTGTGCCTGCCCTGATAAAAGGTTATCAACTCTGAATCAAGATGGCTGACAGAACAAACGACTTTCTTCTCCTCCCTCTTCAAGTCCTATTGAAACGACAGAAAAAAATATAAAAATAAATCTATATCAGTTGTAGGAAGCCCACTGGGGGTCTTAGATGACTGATCACTTAGAAATCTGGAAGATATTTAGCCACTGGGAACTGATGGACCACAAAAGCGCCCCAGGTAGGGAATATACAACTCCCACAGAAAAAAGAAAGGACCTCCAAAAAAGGGTTTTTCCCAATCCTATCCCTCCAAAATCTGAGATTAGAGTATAGAAGAAGCATATTTAGAAAATTCTTATAGACCAAACAGTTATTCTTAGAGCATCTGACTAAGTTACTTTGTCATTTGTAAATATATTGAGTATAATCTAAAGTTGGATTTCTTGCACTTAGGAAAGGGTTATTTGTGGGCCTTGGTAAAGTTAATTAATGAGTAGTGCTATTAATGAGGTCAAGACTTTGAGTTGTGGACCCAGTCAACTCGCATTTATTTGTTTATTTTTTTCAATTCAGCATGTGTCAGATATTATACACAAACTACAGGTACCAAAATATTTTCCTAGTCAGTAAGGATTGATTGAAAAAATGTTTCAAGTTCCAGCTGCCACTTTCTCTGTGTGATGTTTCTCATGTGAGTGAGAGTGGTATGACTTAGGGTGAAATATATGTGGAAGAAGAGAGTGTTATGCAGAGCTTCTGAGGGCATAGCAGCAGGTGCAAATAGAACCACAGCCTTAGATATTTTAATCTGTGTGTTCAAAAAGTTAAAAAGCCAGTTTTACAGACATACATTTTGACCAGCTCAAGATTCTAGAGGCAATTGTAATGTTCAAGAGAACAATATGGTAGGGTAGGACTGAAGGACCTGCTGTCTAGTTGATCAACATATAAGTCAAGAATAAATTTAGCTAGGAACATACAGACACAATTTTAAAAAAATAACCAGGTATCTCTTCATAAAATGAGTAAATCTGCCTTGGATTAAATGTGGTTTTGTTCTATGGGAAGTTCAGATCACATGTCATACAAATAATATGGCTAAATTTATTAAGACCAAACAACAACAAAAAAATCAACAATAAAATCATCCCATCAAAAGTTATAATTTGGAGAAGTTTTACTCTTATTTCAATAATAATAGTCCCTTCAATGTCCTATTGTTTTGGAAGATGTCTTTTAATTTGCTTTCAGAATCCAAGGCATATCTATTTAAACATTTTCAACTGTGACACATTTTTTTTCCTTTTTAGAGTGAATTTGATTCCTGGACAAAGCCAAAAATTATTTGCCTAAAAATGTGGTTAAGATGGTTACTTAAGCTGGGGATAATATTTTTGGTCAAAATGAGACTGATTTCACATGTAGCTTATCAATTGATTCTAAAGGAAAGAATTATTGCTTAATAGCTACCTCTTCCTCATGGTTACCAATAATGTAGATGTTCTGATTGACACAGTTTATGGTGGAGAGATAAAGAACACTCAGGTGGATCAGAGGTGTCACACAGCAGTAAAGTTACCTTCATAATCAGGCGCTGGAAGGACTACCCAGCACTATTATTCTATTACATAATTAAAATACAGGATGTATTCAAGAGTTTTATGAATTCTGTTTTAGAGCTATGTGACATTTGAATAAAATCATGGAACTTTAATCACCCCATTCCCCCACTTCCAATCTCCCAGTACAGATTGTAAAAAGAAATCTATCATTTCCAAAGTTTCATCAGAAATTCAGAGCCTAATCATTCTTTATCTATCTGAATAACTCTCTCTCCCACCCCCATCCCAACTCTCTCTCTCTCTCTCTCTCTCTCACACACACACGCACACACACACCTCACAGACATACACATGTTGCTACCAATTGCCTTTTTGTATTTTATTTCTCACTCATCAAGAAAAAAACAGTCTTCTTTGATTTCCTTGTTGCCCATTTCAGTGTTAATTTATCCCTTTAAATTTAATGTCCCATTTATATGTTTAATGTGGATTTTTCTTTAAAAATTTTTGCTTTTGATCCTTGCATTCAGAAGAAAGCAAATTATCCCTTTTGCAAAATACAGGATAGAAATTGCATATTTCAATTTGGTTTTGTTTATTCCAAATATTTTAGCCAATGAGGGTCTGCAAATCAAGTTCAGTGTCTTTTGATATTTTTAAGTTTCCAAAAACTTATCCAAATGTACCTGTTCATATTTGTTTGTTTGTTTGTTTGTTTGCTCTATGATAAAATCTTCAGGCTCTAGGTGGCAGGTGTTCTGGCGAATAATTCAGGATTTGGTGCTTATGCTTGGTGTTCTGAAAAGTCCTTCCAAAATTTGATAAATTACTTTATCCTTTTAAAATCCATTTGAAAATAGTCCTATCTATGAGAAGAGTGATGTCTTTCTAAGAGATTCTACTTGAGAAGGTTACTCCCACCTAAAACCGTTCATTAAAAAGTCCTGCATAGTAAGCAAAGACCAAGGGGGAAAAATAAGGGTATAGGGTAGACATTTACCTGACTACAAATACCCAGATCTCTAGAGATATTGCTAAGGGTTTGTCTTTCCAACAAGAACACACTCAGCATGCGTGAATCTGACTACACATCTTAGTGGGAGGGGATTTATGTGGGCAATTCCTTCTGTGCAATATTATAAACACAGCCTATTATCTCCTGACTTTCTGACTCCTAGTTCTTTTTTTCCTAATGAATGATTCATGTATTAATAATGGTAAAAATAATACTTCGCAATTATAGTATGCTCTTTTTCTCTCCAGGGTGCTCAGTGGACATTAAGTACATAATCATTTTTTCATTCAGACTGTCCTGGGGGGTGGTTGGAAGGCTTACCGCAGGGGATACCAGCTTTATATTATCCTTGTTCTGCAAACACACATTTCTGTGCAAATGCCAATTTTCTGCATTCTTTAGGAGAAAGAAGCTAAGATGGTTCTTCTTTTAGAGAAAACTGTGGCAATGTACATTGTTCAAGACCATGAGCTTAGGGAATTTCTAGGTTTGCAGGAACCTTAGGCTGACCTGTTCATTCCCCACTGATGGATGGTCCTCTCTCTAACATGTAAATGTTTGAGTGCCTTGAGCCTTTGTTTGGTGTCCTGTTTCCTCCCTATCTACACTCTCCGTTTTGATGATGTCATCCATTACTACAGCTTTAAATGTCATCTCTGCTGATTATTCCCAAATTAATATTCTGTAATTCAAATTTATTCTTTGACTCATACACCCATCTTTCTAACTAATATATCTTCTTGGATTTGTATTGTGCATCTCTGAATTTACATGTTTGATCCCCCTCCCCATACGCACCCCTAATCTGTTCCCCAGTCTTCTTTATCTTAGGAAAGGTATAATTAAAGTTTGCCTAAACTTAGGAATCTCCTTAGCTCTTCCCTTTCCCTTATCTCCCTCACATTTTCTCTATCTAAGTCCTATTGGGTCCACTCCCGGCACCTCCCACTGTGCTTTACACCATCATCTTTTGTCTAGAGTACTTCAGTCATCTTCTATCTGGCCTCCTTGATCTATTCTCACTACTGTACAATTTATTTCCACAACAGGCACAGTAAATGTTCAAAATTTAAAACTTCTCCAAGCAACTCTTGTCTTAAGACCCCCTTCCACATGTACTTGATTACCACTCAACAAAGAAGAGCATGAGCTCTGGGGACTGCCAGGGCCTCCATGGCCTGGCCACTGGCCCTCTCTGACCTCACCTTGTGCTACTCTGCCCCTAAGTCATGGTGCTTCAGCCACAGTCATCACTTTTCTGTTTCTGAAACAAATCAATGTGATTCATGCCTCAGAGCACATGCACCTTTTCTTAACCTCTGCTTGGAATTCTCTATCTCTACGTTTTCATAAGAATAGCTTCTTCTTTGGATTTTTTAAATCAAAATGTCATTCAGAAAGACTTTCCTGATTACTTCATCTAAAGTAGCCTCATTTCTCCAATGTATTACTCATATCAACTTATTTATTTATTTCATTTTGATTATTCTTATCTAAAATTAGTTTACTCTATTTAGTTTGCCTTCCCTCAAGGTTCTATGGGGCCTGGGACCTGCTGTGTCTGAATCTTCTTTCTATTTCTATCTTCTCAAGCAGAGTATGGCTCATAGTAGGTGATCCATTATCGAATATTAGATAAATAATATTGAATAAATGAGTGGAAGTAATGGGGAAAATACTTTATATTCCAATATAGGTGATTGATCTCATTCAATCTGTGCTCTAAAAAATCTGTATGAAGTGTAACTGGGAAGTGAGGAGTAGGACTGGAGGCTTGGAGGACAATTTGAAGACTATTGTACTCATCTAGGTAATAAGTGGAGAGGACCTGGGTTAAGGTAACATTGATGGGCACAAAGAAGATGGAAAAGATAGGAGGTAGATTCCACAGAATTTGAGAGACAGAGAGAAGAGAGTCAGGGATAAGTCCAGGTTTTTAACCATAATGACCTGAGTGGATGGTAATATTATCGACTAAGTTTCAATATCAGGGAGAGGACTAAATTTAAGATTTGTTGTTGATAAAATCAGGAGGAGTCCAACTAGATTGTGATAATCTCCCTTCCTGTTGAATGGACCCTCTTCCACAAGGATGGGCTCCTGGCCCTTAGCTATATAACCTAGTGGATCTGGAAGAGTCATCTGATATAATTTGAGCCAATGAGACTCTTTCCCTGGAATTTGGAATTGGACCTGACCGATAGCTAGTCAGTCTCTGCATGTGTCTGGAAATGAGGTAACATAAATTCTTAAACTGCAGGGATGTCCCCTCTAATAACAGCATAGAAAGTCAGTTTATATACCACGGGAGTGAAAAACAGATATGCAGAGATAAACAGAAATGAGACACTGAAGGAGAAAGATAGCTGTCTGCATTTCTGAAGACTGATCAGTTTCTACTTAAAATACCCCAGAAATCTAGCTGCCGTTGATTTCCTAGAGATATTCCTGAATCTGATAATCCAGTATTCTTCCAACAAATTTCTTTTCCCTCTGTTTAATTTGTTTTCTAAATATTACTCTCAAAAAAAAGTAACTATACAAATCAATTTATATATACACATATTATACAAATATCACATCAGAGAATTTATGTTTTTCTTATAAATAAGTGATTGAAATAATTTATTTCTCTTGCCTAAGTACTTTAAATCAATAAATATTCACTAAGACAATGTACCCTAAACTTTGATACACACCAAGGAACATTCAAAGACTATATAACAGCCATGGAAAATATTAGAAGTTGTTTTGGCACCTGAAAAATTAAATCATATGAATTTAATTATGATGTGATATGGAAGACATCACAAGGCAATGGTATACATGATTAATTGCCAAATAGTTCAGACAATAATGCTGTGAGTTCAGAGGCTGAAGAGAGCTGAGGGCTGGGTAGACAGGTAAACTTCAATAAGGAAGGAGGACAGAGGTTGGGGCATGAAGAATGGTTAGGATCTGCACAGCCGGACAAGAATAAGAAGGCAGTGAGACATCCTCCGCTGGGAGGTCTCCCATGAGCAAAAGCAGTTAGCTAGGGGAATTTTAGAGCCCAGAAGCCCAATAATCTTGAGCTGAGAAGGATGCCTGATGGGTAGAAGTGACAATAAAGAATGCTGTAGTCTGCAGAAAATAATTTAGCATTTTCTTCCAAATGGAAAATGCTCTTGGCTCCCCAAAGAGAAGACCAGCTTTATATAAACTTTTTTTCTTTTCTTTCTTTCTTTCTTTTCTTTTTTTTTTTTTTTTTACCTAACTTTAAATTCACCTTGGCTAAAGGAGTCCTTATTCCAACACTAGCAACTGGTGGCAGCTTCCAGCAAACAACCAGACCCCTGAAATTTTACTTCTGTTGCTTCTGTGGAACTAACAATCTAAGAAAACTCCCTAACAGAGGAGTACGAACATTGGAAAATGAGCTGTGCTCTCTGTGTGTGCAGGACCAAACAGCTTGGAGAACAGGAAGGAGCGAGCGGGGACTTGGCAGCTCAGCCACAGCGTGGGTAACCGGACTGGGAATGCGAGCCATGTGGAGTACATCAGGGCCAAGATGGCTAAATCTGCGCTGGCCGGTGTCTGACCCTGAAAGAAGGAAAGACTATATAACAGCCATGGAAAATATTAGAAGTTGTTTTGGCACCTGAAAAATTAAATCATATGAATTTAATTATGATGTGATATGGAAGACATCACAAGGCAATGGTATACATGATTAATTGCCAAATAGTTCAGACAATAATGCTGTGAGTTCAGAGGCTGAAGAGAGCTGAGGGCTGGGTAGACAGGTAAACTTCAATAAGGAAGGAGGACAGAGGTTGGGGCATGAAGAATGGTTAGGATCTGCACAGCCGGACAAGAATAAGAAGGCAGTGAGACATCCTCCGCTGGGAGGTCTCCCATGAGCAAAAGCAGTTAGCTAGGGGAATTTTAGAGCCCAGAAGCCCAATAATCTTGAGCTGAGAAGGATGCCTGATGGGTAGAAGTGACAATAAAGAATGCTGTAGTCTGCAGAAAATAATTTAGCATTTTCTTCCAAATGGAAAATGCTCTTGGCTCCCCAAAGAGAAGACCAGCTTTATATAAATTTTTTTTCTTTTCTTTCTTTCTTTCTTTTTTTTTTTTACCTAACTTTAAATTTACCTTGGCTAAAGGAGTCCTTATTCCAACACCAGTAACTGGTGGCAGCTTCCAGCAAACAACCAGACCCCTGAAATTTTACTCCTGTTGCTTCTGTGGAACTAACAATCTAAGAAAACTCCCTAACAGAGGAGTACGAACATTGGAAAATGAGCTGTGCTCTCTGTGTGTGCAGGACCGAACAGCTTGGAGAACAGGAAGGAGCGAGCGGGGACTTGGCAGCTCAGCCACAGCGTGGGTAACCGGACTGGGAATGCGAGCCATGTGGAGTACATCAGGGCCAAGATGGCTAAATCTGCGCTGGCCGGTGTCTGACCCTGAAAGAAGGAAACCTTCATAAGCTGAGGCCCAGCTCAGCTCCCAGACACATGTGTAAGCAATACTACCCCCAACCTACTCCACGACACACAGGTCAGTGTTCTCCCTAACAGAATGCAGATGGGGGAGTCTCCATTTGCCCAGCCAGGACGCACCAGCTTGGGCCTCAGCTTCCTCTTTAGAAACAGCAACACATTTCATAATGAATCTTTTAAGACACCACTTGTAAATACAAACAAACCCTAAATCCTAATCTGCTGCTGGAAGCTAGTATGATTAAAACAAAAGAAGGAAAAGAAGAAACCTAATCCTTTAAGACGAATGTCCCAATTTCCACTTCCTATGTACAATATAATACTCATTTGTTTTTTATTTATTATTTATTTTTTTCACCTATTTTCCAGAGGAAAAAGATTCTAATCTGTAGGTGCATTTATTCAAACCAAGCTTGAGTATGAAAAGATCTGATTTGTCAGCATTTTTTCCCCTTTCAGACACTTGGGTCATATTTTATAGTCACTTAAGCCACACAATCACAAACTGTCCATGTCTTGTCCAGACATCAGCATCATTATTTCCATATGAATCTAGGTCAAGGCAATAGCAAAATGTTAAAAACCTGGCAAGCCAGGAAGAAAAGAAAAGCGGCAGAGCTCAGACTCAGCTCCTGGCACAGCGCCCAGGTGTCACGTCGGGAGTCAAAAGTGACTCCACGAAGTCAGTCCTCACTATGATAGGGCCGGTATTTAAAAAACACATGGACAGCTGAAAAGTCAAAACTCAAGTCAAATTCCACCGTTCCAGATGCCATAAGTCTTTTCTCTCTCCTCTTTATACCCATTTACACATGAAGGGGAAAAATAGGAAAGAAAGAGACTTGGGCAAAGCTTGTTAGCATGTTAAAGTCAATGAAGTTGCAAAGTCTATTCTATACAATGAAAAGTTAATGCATCTAATTAATTTTAAATGTTAATTAATTAAGCTTTGTAAAGCATGTTTTATGAAGTCATTCTGGTACTTTGAGTTATGGTGCCACATAGTAATATTTTTAACATAAACAATATAGCTACTCTCAATGAAAAAAATCTCAGATGCAGTAAGGTGGTTTGTAAATTTCTAAATATCAGCTTACATTCTTCAGGATACAGTAGTTACAGAGTGGTTAGGAAGCTGGAAAACTGCAATGCTCAAATGAGAGCAAGCTTATTATAATATTCAGGTACCTTTGAAAGAATGGGAAAATTACTGGCACATGAATCATTCCAATTAATTACTAATTAATCCCATTATATATTTCTGCTCCAGCTAAGCAAAATTATTCACTTTTCCTCATGTTATCCCACATTTTCCCACCTGTGTTCCCTTGCTTTGCTTTCCCCCCCTGCATCAGGAGTGACCTTGTACCCATATCCCCTTATCTAAGTCCTGTCCATTCATCAATGTCCATCTGAAGTGTCACCCTTCCATGAAGCATCCCAAAATCCCAGAAGTAGAATTCTTTAATTTCTTTGAAGTCTCTTAACTCTACATTCAGGCCATTCCTAAGACGTATGGTGTATCAATCAGAACGACAGTCAAGATATATATATACAGGGATTAATATATAAGAGTTGTGAAAGGTGTAACACTAAATATACGTTTAAACGTCATGAATATAATCTCAAAGTGCCATTATAACAGGGATTCCATGCCTGTATTTTAATTACATTAAAAATTTCACTTAAATACTTATTATCCTATACAATTCAGATGGAAGTCCCTGCCATCCATCAATGTGCCCTCTGGCAAGCTCCACTCATAATCTCTTCCCCATGTGTCCAGTTCGTCCTCTATAGTAAATCTGACTGCTAGCTCAGTGGCTGGTTCATAGTAGGTGCTTAATTATATTTATGAAAGAAGTAAACATGAACACAAGAGGAAAAAAAGCAGATCTAAAATATATACCTTTCTATTGTAGACTGCAATCAATGGAAAGATGTTACACTGGCCAGCTAACAGTATAAAGTGAATGGGATTTTCAATACCCAACTCCCACTGGAGTTAAAAAGACATCTTAGTTCCTAATTTTATCTTCAGTTAGAGGTTATGAATTGAGATGAACTGGACTCCCCTAAAAGTCACATCCTTCACCTTGTTCTAAGGTACATCTGAGCCATGGGTGGAGCCGAAGGCTAGAGGAGTAAGGCCTGGTGATGGGGTCCAATGCAGAGGCGGGTCTCCACCACCTTTCCCTTTCCACATTGAGTCCTAGAGAGAGGCTTTTCAGCATAGCTGTTATGAACCCTTTGATTCATAGCTTTATCATCTGGCTACACAATACTTTGGTGCCTTAATAAGATTCAGCTGAAAAGAGACTTCCTTCTTTTCACAAATTGAAAGAAAATCTGTTTGGACATTTTTAAGGGAAAAAAACTTCTGGTATCTCTCTCTCTCTCTCTCTCTCTCTCTCTCTTTAAATTTGTTCCTCTCTCCGAGCAGCTCTCCACCGTGTATATTCATGTCGACTAATTAAACATTGGGTGGATTAAACAAAAGAAATAATGAGAAAAAAATTCAGACTCATGGGCTTGAAGGTTCAAGTGGAACCCTACCCAACAGACATTTTTTTAAAACGCCATTTTTTAAAACTAGTAATTGTAGGAATAAGTTAACATTATCTTTATGCTGTTAGAGAAATGTTATCAAATACTTATGCATTTTTAAACTTTGTTTTTTTATGAATGTATAATTTATGTATAATGAAAGGAAAAGATATTAACTCTTCAGTTGCATGAATTTTGACAATTTTATAAATCCATAAAACTATCATCTAAAATTAGAGAGAGGACATTTCTATCACCATGAAAAGGGTCTTTCTCATCCCTCCCTAGTAAATTTCCCCCATCCCTAAGGAGGATTTTCTTATTTCTATCAGCTTAGATTAGTTTAACCTATTCTTGCTATTATTAAACTGTAATATAATAATTTATTTTTCTACATTTGGCTTCCTTTGTTCAATATAATGCTTTAGAGATCCATCCATTTTATTGTATCAATAGTATGTTCATTTTTATTGCTAAGTAGTATTCTCTTGTAGGGATGTACCATAATTTACCTAATTCTCCTGTTGATAGGTGATTTGCTCAGGTGTTGGCAGTTATAAATGAGGCTGATGTGAATATTTTTAAATAAGCATTTTTTTGTAAACACATGTCTACAATTTGCTTGGGTTAATGCCTGAAATTAAAACTGGTGAGTCATAAGGAATGTGTATATTTAACTTTTTAAAAAACTGCCAAATAATTTTTCAAAGTGGTTTTACAATTTTATGCTTCCATCAGCAATGTATGAGAATTTCAGTTGCTCTACATCCTCATCAACTTTTGGTAAGACCAGTATTTATTATAAAAAAATCCATTCCAAATGATGTAAAATTATGTTATTATAGTTTTCACTCACATTTCTTTGATGAGTAACTAATGATATTTCAGCAACATTTTTATGTTAACCACTTACATATTTTCTTTCTTTTCTGTTCAAGTTATTTACCCATTTTTAAAAATTAGGTGGTTTTTCTTTTTATAGTTTAATTATTGGAATTTTTATATATTCTGAATGAGGTCCTCTTTGAGATATATGTATTAGGGGTATTGTTCCAAGTTTATGACTCGTGTTTCATCTTCTTACTGTTCTATATATTGATTTGCAGAAAGGTTTTAAATTTAATAAAGTCCAGTTTATAATATTTTTCTTTTTGTAGTTACTGTTTGTCACATTTAAATATTATTTGGTTAACTCAAGATCATGAACATATTCTCCTACTGACTTTTTGAGAGTTTATAATGTTAACTTTTACATTTTGAACCACTAATTGTGTATGAATGAGAGAGGGGTCTAGGTTCTACTTATATTCTTATGCAGTTATTCCAGGACATTTATTGTGATGGCTTCTTTCCTATATTTAAGAATTTTATTTTGAAAGAACTATAGATTCACAGAATTGTATATTCACATATCGAGTAATATAAAGAGATCCCATGTACCCTTTGCCACAATTTTCCCAGTGGTAACGTCTTGCAAATACCCTATCACAACCAGAATACTGAAACTGATACGGTCAAGATCCAGAACACTACCATCACCACAGGGTCCCTCATGCTGCTCTTTTAGAGTCACACAAACTTTTACCCAACAGCCTGAGCCCCTGGCGTCTCTTTTTACTACTGTGTCATTTCAAGAACAATATATAAATGAAGTTGAATGGTATGTACTCTTTGCAGCTGGCTTTTTCACTCAGTGTAATTCTCTGCAGATTCATCGAAGTTGTCAAGTGTATCAAGTTTGTTCCTTTTTATTATTAAGCAGTATTCCAAAGTATAGGCACACCCTACCATTTGTTTAACCATTTGCCTTTTGAAGAACATCAGTGTTGTTTCCAGTTTTTGGCTAATAGAAATATAATTGCTATAAACATTTATGTACAGGTTTTTGTTTGAATATAAGTTTTCATTCATGTACAGGTTTTTGTTTTCATTTCTCTGGGATAAACACTCAGGAGGGCAAATGATGAGTGGTTTGATAGTTGCATGTACAGGTTTTTAAGAAATTACCAAACTGTTGTTCAGAGTGGCTGTACCATTTTACATTCCTACTGGCAATATATGAGTGATCCAGTTGTCTACATCCTCACTAGCTCTTGGAGTTGTCACTATTTTTTTTTTTTTTTTTTTTTTAGCTGTTCAGATAGGTATGTAGTGATATCCCATTGTGGTTTTAATTGACATCTTCATAATGGCTAACTGTGTTCTTAAACATCTTCTCATGTGCTTATTTGCCATCTTTATGTCCTCTTCTTGAATATCTCAACATCTTTTGCCCATTTTCTCATTGGATTGTTTGTTTTACTGTTATTTTTTTTTTTAAAGTTCTTTATGTATTCTAGCTACCACTCCTTTGTTGGACATGTGGTTTGAAAATATTTTCTTCCAATCTGTACTGATTGTTTTCATCTTCTCGATATGCTTTTTTCCATCGCAAACTTTTTTTTTTAATTTTGATGAAGTCTAGTTTATCCATTATTCCTTTTGTGGGTGGCGCTTTTGATATCAAGTATAAGAATTTTTGCTTAGTCCAAAATCCCAAAGATTTTCTTCCTTTTAAAAAAAAGTTTTATACTTTTATACTATAAGTACATAAAATATTTTTTTCAAATATTCAAAAAATATAGTTAATTTTTGCATAATATGTGAGATTTAGGTCACAGTTATTTTTTATTTTTTGCCCAGAGTTGTCCAATTCCTTCAGCACCATTGTTTAAAGAAATTATCTTTCCCCTATTAAATTGCTTTTGCACCCCTGTCATAAATCAATTGGGAGTTAAGGTCAGTGGAAACAGTGAAATAAAGACGTCCAAAAGTCCCCTCCCACATAAAATAGGAACACTGGCAAAAAATGATTAAAATCAACTTTTTCAGTACTCAGGAGATTAACCAAAGGCTTGCAACTACTACAGGGTATTATTTCAAGAAAAAAAAAAAAAAAGACTGAATATAGGTAAAAACAGCAAGCTTTATGGTATTTATCCTTGCCTGATTCCTATCCCCCTGGTCCCAGCTCTGCCGTGGCCTTGACAACCAAGCTCACAATCATGGTTAAACCAGTGCCCTTGTAGCCACTGATGGGGGAGAACAGAGATGAAACTCTTGAAAAGCTTAATTCTCAGATAATTGTCATTATTTGAACTATTTGGCAGTTATCTGGAATCCCAGCTTGCATGGCTTGTCTTACTTGACCTGACTCAGAGCTTCCCTGTGTGAACAACGTTTCCCTGGGATGTTTGTTGAATACAATCAGTAGCAGTGGTTTAACACTGAAGGTGCTTGAGGCAGTGATAACCACTGGGGCGAACAGCAAGCTAACCAAATGTCTTGTTCTTTCATTTCCTTAAGGTCTTTGTTTAAATTCTATCTTAAATTAGAGACAGCATCTCTAATTGCCTGTATAAAATGACATCCATTCTTCTTTCTCTGTCCTCATCAACTTTTCATGGCACTTAACATTCATATAGTTTGTATATGTATGTTTCTATCTTTTTATTGTCATCTTCCTCCACCAGAATATAGTCTCCTTAAAGGCAGGTCTTTATTTTGCTCACCACTATATCTCCAGTGCTTAGAAAATTCTTTCCACATAGTAGACACTTGATTAGTATCTTTGAATCAATGAACAAAGTTAGCAGGTGAGTGAGACACTGCAGCCTAGACTGTTTCTTTCTTTATTTAGAACACAAAACATTCTGAGAAATCCCTAGAAAAACCTTATTTTTTGTTTCTTAGGTGAAAGTGAGTTACATGGCTTCCCTACAATAAAAAAAAATGTGAGAAAAAAAGTTCTGTATTTTCCTCCTCTATAGTTAAAAGAGGCAAGGGAGAAGGGAGTTGGAAATAGATTGTGGATAGTCATTCATTGATGTCCTTCATTGTCATCCTATTCTTCACCTAAATCTTGCCATTTATTTTTATATTTCAGTTCAACCATCACTTTCTTGAGCTCTGATCACTCCTTCTCCAATGCCACTTCAGACTTTTTGTTAAATGACAGCATAGAACATATTCTCAATAATGACTTATGTCAGCCTTTTCTGTTTTCTCTTCCTGAAACTAACTTTTCCAGATTTTCATCTAGCTAACTTTTCAGCTCAAATGTAGAAGAAGGCTTCCTTTGCTATTCTCTCTAAAATAGCCTCCCCACCCTAGCCCTGATACTCTTGATCTCATTGACAGATTTGTTTTCTTTGTAGCACTCACTGATATTTGAAATTATTTATTTGTGGATATATTTTCTGTTTTCCCCATAAGAGTGTGATATTTATAGGATAGGCTCCTTTTATGCCTGGGGTCTCAGGACTCAAAACTTCAAATTCTGAAGACATGTTAGTAAATAAACCAATAGCAAATGGGTAGTCTTATTTTCCTCCAAATAAATGATTAAGTAACATGAGTTCAAAGGCTTTCCTGACCTAAAGTGTAATGACAAATGTTCAGAGTCAAAGATCATTAAAATCTAGAGCTATGGAATTCAACTCTGAAAACTGCCCAAATAAGTCAGAAAACTAAATTTAATGTTTATCACAATTTGATTCATAGAGAAATGTATATAATTCTAAATATAGAAATTCAAGAAGTGTGGAATGGCTCCAAGAGCTATATTAAACCTTTGATAAATAATTTATACAATTCTCTACACATATGTAGAGCATCAAGTCTAATGGGGCTATACCATGTAATTGAGTAAATTGGCAATTAGAATGTCTAATTAACTAGGATTGAAGTCATTTTGAGATCATGATCATTTGTTATATTCCCTGAACTTACTTTTTAAATTGGAAAAATTTATGAATTTTTCATAAATACGAAAACAAAAAAAATTATTTCAAAAGTATAATTAGAAAATCACATTATAATTGAGAAAAATAAGTTTCTAGTCTAAACAATAGGTTGGGAGCTTAGAGGCCAAGAGTTCTGGGCAACTCCAAGGCACTCAACCTCTCTCCACCTCAGTTTATCAGACTCCAATAAGGGACAATTTATGAGCTTAATCAAGAGGAAAAATACGAGTGGCACTGCCAAAATGTAGCATCAATAGATTTCAAGCTGAGTGGCTAACAAGCATTGCCATTAGAGTGTTATATCACCCTTAACCTCCCAGTAAAGTTTCTTGATTCTGAAAAGGAGCACTTGATGATCCCTAGGAAGTTTTTAACTGTTAATACCTCAGATATGGCAGGGCCAAATAACACCTTTGTACTCAACTAAAGTACCTCATTATAATGATCACCAGGAAGTTTTATCAGATGTGTACTCTCTGAACTCCAATTTCACCATTTGAGAAACGAAGCTCTCAAGGGCAGCCCCTCTTCCACACTTTCTCCATATTACAGAATTCCTATAATAGCCATGGAAACTGTGATTTTCCACAGCAAGCATCAGGCATCCATTAAAATTCAGGAATTCCTGTTGCATTTACTCTAGGCCTCTCTTAAAAATACCAAAGCACTAAGAGCAAAAAAGAAAGCTTAGAATAATCCATACAGTCATTTCCTGTGAAGAAGCAAGAGGAGGAGGAGGAAACCACTTAGATACTCAAGACTTGAAGGACCATCTGCTTTTTGAGAATTATTATCCTCTTTTAATCTGTCTTCTAAGATCAATAGCCTAATTTAAAGCCTAATTTAAATTTCTCCTCTTTCAAGTGTCCTTGCCTCCCTCTAAACTAAATAAATGTTTACGTGGTCTCTTATACTATTTATTATTGCCCAAATTTTCTATTAAGTAACACTCATGCTTTTCTGTTTTGTATCCACTACTAGACAATCTTGCACTGTCTTTCTTCCAATTGCACATAACATGGTTCTGGGACTACAGAATGTTTTCCAGGAAAAAATTCCTATTCATTTCTGGATTAATTGACTAACTGTCTTTCACACTGTGCATTAGCTTCTGTTAACAACAAGTAGAGCTGTGTTTCTTTCTCCATGTTCCGCTGATGCACCTCCCCCCACCCCCAGATCTCACCAAACTTAGATAGATTCCCATGACTGAATTTTAGACATCTGAAGATAGGGCAGTGAAAATAAAAATATTAGTTTTTAATTTCTCCTTGTATGATTTTGATATATTGGAATGTGTTTTAGAGATCTTTACCCAATCAATCAAAATTCATAAGAGTAACTTTTAATCCCTTCCCATCACCTTAGCTTCAGTGCCAAAGCTGAGAGGAAGAATTAAATCATACCTTGTCTATATACCTTTAGTACTTTTGGGAGGGCATCTCAGTGTTCTGGAGAGACTCATTTTAGAAAGACATCTATAGCTAGGTAGATTGTTTTTCTGTTGTTGCCATCAGCGATAAAAGAATCAACTTCATTTTTCAAACTGGCTCTGGCTCTGATTTTTCGAGGCAAGAAATTTAAAAAAAAAAAAAAAAAAGACTTGAGAGATAAAACTTGAAAAACATGTATACTTTTTACAAGGACTTGGGTACCTAACTAAAAGTTAGCTTGGCCTATAGCTGCTTCTCAATAATTTTTTTGACTGTGGTAGATTTTCATAGTATTTATTTTTGGTGTAAAGTATTTGTACTTTCTAAGAGTAAAGATTTATGACTGCCTATATTACTGGCTGCTTTTTTGTCCAATCCATTGTTCAAAATACTATCTATGACATCCTTTCAATAATGTGAAATTGTCATCGTTGAAGGTGTTTCATATGTTTGTTTCCATTCCTAATCCTGTATATTTCTATAACCCTCGATTTACATAATGACCCATAAATGGTTTGTCATGCTCACCATAGTACTTACAATAAAAGACCATGTGGACATCCAGTTTTTATCCTAATGAAGTCAATAAGGCAATGCTCAAGAGAAGAAGGCCTCAGAGGATGTGCTAGGGATTAACTTCCATTCTGGACAGTGGTGGGAGGACATACAAGTATCCAAATGACCTATCTTTCTTCTCTGTAAATCCTGCCTGCAGATCTTACATGTTTGGGCTCTTCTGGGTTGGCTTATGGTGACTTCCAGCTCTTAGAAGAAATAACTGAGAATCTAACCTATAAATATTTACCACATTAATAATTTTCAGTATTTTTAGTGGTTTACTGTTTTCCATTTGTCTCATTCTTCACTTTCATGGTGATTTCTCTCTGAATGGACAGTCTTCAGCTTTGTAACCAAATGCAAGATACCTATTCTTCTCTCTCTCATATCACCTCAAAAATAGTCTCAACTCTAGGATTATGAAACATCCCACTCACATTCAGTTTCCCCAATGTTCAAAAGGACATGTGCCATAGATGTAAATTTTGGTGTTGTTTTTTTCACTCTATATATTTAAAAAAAAGAGAAAGAAAAAGCTCAATGCTAAGATTAGATGACTTCAACTAGACATGGGAAAAATCATGAAGTTGATGAAGTTTCTCTGAAACATCCCCTCTTCATGTGCCTTATCTGCTTCCTTCATTTCAATATCTCCTACTTGAGAAGCGGCCTGAAAGTGATGAGGCCCTAGCCCCTTCTATCTTCAAAGACACATAGTCTGTTTATATAATGGACATTGTTATGTTAGTCACTGTGTTACCTAGTGCTAAATGGCCTCCATTTTGATAACACAACATAAAGCTGACCTCTTCAAATTGTCACTGTAAAAAAAAAAAAAAGGAAAAAAAAGGGAAGGAATTTGAAAAAAAAATCTCTCTTGGGTTTTCTTATACTTTTCATGTAAACTCTCTACGGTTTTATCATACTTGTTCCTAATGGTCCCAACTCTCCTCTTTCACTAGGGTTCCTTGCTGCCCTTTCTCCATGACCCAAATGTAGAGAAAGATTCCTGGATATTCTTAGCACAACAGAAGCAGCTTCAGTCTCTCAACAAAATTTACCAAAAATGTGAAAGAAAATGATTACAAAAAACATAGATAACTTAAAAATAGTCACATTTTCAATGTGTACAGTTTTTATTTCAATAAAAGAACAAAGTCTTACTTACTGAGTACAAGAAAGGGCTCCTCCTTAGATAAAAACACTTAATCTGGGAATTGTTGGTATAACTCCAGAGATAGCTTTTTCTTCCCTCCCAAGCTCCTGGGCCTATTGCCTGCAAATTCTGTTTTGTTTTCTGATCTTTAGGGTGAGTCTATTTAAACTCTTCAAAATGAAGCACTGTCCTGGTCAACCCTCCTGACCAGAAAGTTACATTCACCATTTCTAGTTTCTAGTCTGAAAAAAAAATCACCTTTGAAACATAGGATAGTCGTGACTGACAATACAAAGACAAAATAATGCAAAGATTCAATTCTTAGCTATGCCAGACATTAGCTGTGTGACCTTGGGTGTATTACTTTATCTTTATGTGCCTGAGTTTCTTTATTATAAAATTGGAAAAGTAATATTATGTACTTCACAGCATTTTTTAAAAGAATTATATGAATGAAATCAAGTGAAGTACTTAAAAAAGGCTTAGAATCTTGTTGTTGTTGTTGCTACTGACATTCCAGAACACAAAAGAATGATCTATCTCTAGCCATCAATGGAATATTTTATATAATTTCATCATAGTTAACTCAGATCTACCCAAACTCATTCTGAGGGAAATTATCTTGTCAACATTTCCCTCTGACTGTTCTATAGTATGATGATCTCTCAACTTTTCAACAACTGTTCATTCAAAAAAATATTTATTAATCACCTTCTGTCTTCCAAATATTGTGCTTGCTGTTAGGGAGATAACGAGGAAAAAAGGAAGGAAATGAAGGCACAATCCTTGATCTCATGAAGAAATGAATATCAGTAGAGAAGCTTAGTGAAAATACTGCCTGTTTTGGAATCACATAGTCAGTAGTGAACCTTCAGATAGTCCCCATTAAATTATGACTCCAGGTATTTATGGCCCTGTGCACTCAACCCCCGCCCACCATCCCCAATGGATCTGGGCTGCCTGTGACTCACTTTAATCAATAGAATATGGTGGGATTAACACCATACCAGTTTCAGGTTTACGCTAAAAGAAGGCCTGTAAGATCCTGCTTTTGTGCTTTGGGGATGCCTTAAGCTGCCATGTAAGTGGTCCAGCTACTCTACTGAAGAGATCTCGTGGAAGGGCCATGCAGAGAGGAGAGGGCTTCCAACTACATGGAAAGAAAAAGTCCCGGCCATTCTTACATCTTGACTAACCCCGCCGAGGCCCCAGACACACCAATGAAGCATCTTGTATGTTCCAGTTCAGTCATAGGTCCAGGTGACTGCAGACTCAGCCAATATCACCTGGAACAAGAGCAGCTCAGCTAAACCCAGTCAACCCACAGAACCACGAGAGCCACTTTAAATGGTTTTCGTTTTAAGCCACAAAGTTTCAGGATAGTTTGTTATGCATCAATAGAAAGACTAACCATATGAGAATATCTTCTCTGACATATATAGATAGATAACTTTGGTGAAATTAATTAACCTTCATGAGGCTCAGTTTCCTCAACACTAAAATGAGACTACGGTAAACTTCACAAAGCTGTTGAAAGTGTCAGATATAATACATGTAAAATTCCCAGAAACCAGCATAAATAAATGGTAGCGATTATAGGTGGTTAGAGGTTTGTTTGTTTTCTGACACATTTCCAGTAGAATTTTTATTTCAGATCAGGAACCTGAAGACCATGAGGCTTACCCCAAGTTGCTAGTTATATTTGCCCAAAGGCTGCTTCCTCCCTGTACGTGGATAAAATGAGGACTGAATGTGAACAGCTTTCTCTCCACACCTAGAACTCAGGAAATAAGAGCCCCATCTGACATTTTCCGTATTTTTTTTAACAACTCTCTTGTTTTATTTTCTATAAGCAAGATATGCATTCAGTTGTTATAGCAACATTATGTAGTTAAAATTTTTGTTAAAGGTGACATCACAAAGTTCTCACTCTTGCCTCCAACTTAATACTTCCTGAGAACCTTTGGAGATTTGTAAAATAAATGATGTAAAACATGGGATGTTTTGGATATGACAAATCTCATTTATTTTCACTGTCATCACTCACCATGGTATATAATACCTGCTTCATGAATACTGAAATACTGCAGATGTTTTCAAAATAATATTGGGTTATGGAGAGACCTCTTGAATTTCTCATCTGGTTAGTTTCAGTTTAAATCACCATCCTCAAAGTCTCTATACATGTGTACTTTAAAACCAAGCATTTTGTACATTTGCTCATGGCACCAAATGTCCACCGAATATGCAGCCACAGAGAACTTAAAAAGAGTTCCTGGCATTCCGTAAGTTATGTAGGATTGAAGAATAAGAAAGCAAAAGATAAAAGTAGTTATAGCTATTCATTAGTTTTTGGTACATCAGATAATTTGTGCAATGGCTTCAGGGCTTTAACTGAATCACTTTTCCCACCTTGTCTTAATTTTAATTATGCAGCAATCATTTTTACCAACCTGCGCAAAAGAACCATATGAAAATGTGACATGTGACAATATACATTTACCTAAGCTCCAGGAGTACAGTGACCTACAGGCAATTAGCTACTGCCTCTAGCACTGAGACGACCAATTAAAGAGTTAACGAAATGCCCTCCAAATCACCTACATGTACAAGATGTTTGGACTGCCAGGAACATTGCACTTCAACTGATAGAATTTTTGACTGACTTATTTAGTGAGTCTACATCTGCTAAAATTCCAGACTCATGCCTGTAAAACTGAAGAGTCAGGTTTTATGAGGTGCTTTCTCTGTCATTAAAGACGATCCCACCTTAGCCCTTCTCCTAACAAGACAATCTTGCAGCCGTCATTATGAAGCATGATCCTATCTTGTCATCATGGAAAAAAAATGGCTTTCTAGGTCAATGAGGATGGTACTGAGTTCATCTCAAGGATATAAGACATTCATTCTAGTGCCTATAAGCCAGAAACTAAGTGTAAAGAGGAAGGAAGGAAGGAAGGAAGGAAGGAAGGAAGGAAGGAAGGAAGGAAGGAAGGAACTCAATATTTTAAAATATCTTTTTAAAATATTTAAATTTAAATATATTTTATAAGCTTTCATAGTCGATCTTCTATACTTCAGAAATAAAATACACTAACTGGAAAAGGAAGCAATAATCACTATCATGATTCTTTTTGAATTATGCCATTCTTTGACTGATATATTCTCTCTCTAAATGCAAAATTCCTACAAGTTGTGTATGTTGGATTCCCCTGGAATTAAAGCCCAAGATAAGGATTTATTGAAAGTGATTCCACAAACACATAGAAGTACGTGAGGATGGAGACAGGAAAGGGAAGGAAGCCAGCAGGCTGTGTTCATGAGTAGACTGCCACTATGATCAGCTGGAGCCCAATCCTGCTGGAAACCACTGGACAACAATGTAGAACATGCAGAACTATATCAAAAAGAGCTGCAGTAGTTATTCACCGGCTTCTGTCGGTCACTGGCAAAGAGTGCACTCAGATATTGGCTCCCCGGCACTCCTGCCTATCCCAGATGAAGGCTGAGCATGTTTCAACAGCCAGAGAAAGCCTTCAAACAGAGATGAGGTGCTTACAGTAGAAAACCTTCAGAGTGATGAGTATCGAGGCAATCTGAATTTGACACTAAGTGTTGCTATAGAAATTGACCCCAAATTAAGTGTGTCTGCGCAATACCAACTTTTGTTGTGGGGCTTGCTTCATCTAATCCAATCCACATGGTTCATTCATTATACCTTGGATGTAAAAGTGACCTGTTTGCCTGTCGTTACTCTGTCCATGGTGTAGAACGCCTCAGAGCATCACTCTTACCTTTTGGGATATTATAGAGTGGGAAGACCAGTGAGGGACAAGAAGCAGCATATGCTCTATGGGAGAGTCCATTAATTCTCTGTAAATCACATATTTGATTTGGCTGGGCACCTGACTGGGGTAAACCTACCAGAAATATATTTGTCAAATTAAAGTAAATTATGACAGAAGATCTGATAAATATGTTTATGAGAAACAAAGAATAAACTAGATAAAAATCAAGGTTTTATGAAATCTAGACTAAACCAAACCAGTGACCAAAACTTTTTTCTAACAACAGGAGATAAGGACCTAGGCAAACATTAAACTGAAGATAAAGACAAAAAAAAAAAAAAAAAGAAACACACAGGTTTTATTGGATCTCTCTTTGGATGAAAGCCCAAATCATGCAACCTAAAAAGAGCTCTCATCTCCTGTTGTTATTCTTAGCTGAAGAGTCCGTTCTAAAGAGAGGTCCAGATACCACCGGAAAAGAAAATCCTTTTCCAGAAGGCTTCTCCTTTCTGATTTCTTAGCAGTACTCCCAAGAAGCTGTCCATCAGTCAGTCAAAATATAAGGAGCACTTGTATCAAGTCAATGAATATCTGCTTGGCACCTACTACATAAAAACACTAGGCTCTGTCTAAGGCCCAGAGAAGCTGAATGAACTGCTGGGTTCTGATGTTTCACACGACTTCTAGACATGGACTGATGGATAGATTGGTTGATTGATTAAGTGACTGAACTAAGTAAATGAATCGATCCCTACAGCCCAACTTCTTAGTAACATTGTCTTCTCTATTCTGTAACACCCAGATTACTTCTGATGCTTCATGCATGTTGTGGCTGCTTCATAAATAATTATTGTTGGCACAAAAAAAAAAAAAAAACTGCAAAAAAAATTTTTTTTAAGTATGAGTTACCATTATAAGATCTGTAATTCTTGAAGCGCTGCAATGATTTTCTCAGTTAAAAGTTAATGGAATACACAGATGAGCAAAACTCCCACTTGCTTCTTCCCTGTTGGGCCAGATAATCCTCCACTCACAAATTTACTTTTAGATTCTTTCTATAAGTTTTCTTCATATTTGTCTTCATCTTTCAACATTCTGTTTATGTTTTTGCTAATAAAGTCTACTCAGGCACTTCTGCTGTCTTTACACATTCTCTTGATAGTGTTCATTCATATCCAAATTGGTGCAATCAACAGGGCATATAAGCATTTTACCGATCAGTTTATTTCATTCCAAAAGTCTGAAACGACTTCTCAGAATTTTAGTATTTTTTTGCATTTGAACAAATATAAATCATTTTATGAACAGACCTACTTCTATATAGTTGTCTTTATCATCTCTTCTGTTTTATTGATTCACTACTGATATTTTTAGATTTAAAGCTCCCAGAAGGCAAGGACTGTGAACACCACCTTATTTACCCCTAGGCAGAGTTAGGATTTGCTGCCATGTCTCAGGGCTGGGAGTCTCTGAGGCTGCGTTGCCCAAGTGGCCATCTGCTATTCCTATTCTTCCCATATTGCCAATTCTCCTCTCTCTGATCAACAAACAGAATAAATTGGTTTTAGATAGCTTAAGAATCAGAGTATATACTTAAAGTATTAATACCTTGCAAATAAGTATATTATTAATTTAATATTTATTTATAAGTAACTGAAAGCAGAAATTTTCTTGAGAGCAGATTTTAGAAAAGTATGATTAATAGACACTGAACAGTAAAGACAAAGCCAGGAGGGATGCCGACTAAAACGTCTATACCAGTCATCTCTCATCACAATAATGCAGCATAACAAACGGCCACAGCAGTTTGGTGGTGTACAACAACAGGTATGTATTTTTGCTATAAGTCTATATTTTGGTTGGGTAGCTCTGCCTATCTGAGCTGGCCTTGCTCACGCTCCTGTAGTCAGCTAGCAGGTCAGCAGGGAAACTGACTGGCCTAGCAGGTACTTGGTTGGGATAACCTGGCTCTGGTCCATGAGGTTGCTCTTCCTCTAGCAGACTAGTTGGAAACATTTTCATGGGGAAGAAGTCAAGACAGAAAACAAAAGAACACAAGTCCTCTCAAAGCCCAGGCTGAGAAGAGGCACACCTACACTGTCATTTGAACTACATTCTATGAGCCCTAAGCAGTTACAATACCAACCTAACTTCAAGGAGTGAAGTAATAGACCCCACCTCCTGTTGAAGGGAGATGCAAAGTTTCATTGCAGAGGAAATTTATGGAGCAATTTATCTAGCACAACAACCTAATCTATTTAATCAATTTAATCTAGCACGACAACCTTTACTTCTTTAACAAAATAATTCAGGTAGATAAAAAGGGAGTTAGAAAAAGAAAAAAAATAGAACCAATTCTCTTAAATAAATTGCAAACTAATGAGGGAGAGAGAAGGACCAACTGTTTTATTCGATAGACATTTACCAGTTGTCTATTGCATTTCAAGTTTCATACTGGTTACACATATGATTAAGATATAGTCCCCGTTCTCAAATAGTTCACAATCCCATGAGACTACATATGGTAAGCATCATTTGGACAGTGCGTTGCACATTGTGAAGGGTACTCAATGAATATTTGTTAGTCAATGATAGGATAAAAGCTAGACAGAGCATGAAGTTGTCAGATAACAAAAGTTCTCTTAGACTCTATAAGACTGTCTTGGGGTGACAATCCTTCCATGTTTACTAGAATATGCTAGAAAAAGAAGAAATTTCGAATGTCCAAGAGATCAATATGAACACTTAATTTCTCTGTATAACTCTTTCTTTTCTTTCTGTCTTTCTGTCTTTCTGTCTCTGTCTCTGTCTCTGTCTCTTGCTCGCTCGCTCCCTCTTTTTGTGCACCACTGCTGGCAAACTCAAAACACCAGTTAATGGACCTTCCTAATCATTAGGCAGTAATTATGAATATGGACTGGAGCCTCTCAGAGATCAATGACCCAATTGCCCAAACCAGGGCAGGAGCCCCAAGTCAAACAGAATCTGCAAGTTCCCTAATTGCCAGGTCAGTGAAGGCGGACAACAGCTAAGATGTGACTCATGTTCTCCCTTCAGTATGTCATCAAGGACAGGTCTGAGGAGTAAAAGAGACAACATGAAGTTATCCATATTTCAATGTATATGTACACACATAGACACACACCATGTCGTACATTTACATACAGTTACACACACACACACACACATAGACACACATACACAAACATCCAACCACAGTGAAAAATCTTTGGTCTTGGGTTTGTTCTTGGAGAAAACTTTCTCAAACTTCTCTCTGAAGGCCTAGAGAGTCACGTGAAGGGGGAAAGCCTATAAGCCAGAGCTGAGGTCTCTTTTGATTTGAAAAGTGAATCACAAGATGAAAATAATCAGGGAGCACCAAAGCCACACAGTTGTTTATGTGTGAGTATGAGTATGTGTACATGAATTCATGTGCTTATGCCTCAGAGTGCGTGTGGTTAATGTGGCATTAAAACCAACTCATAGGAGCTGCTCTGCTTTAGGGGTTGGGATTTTTTTTTTTTTCTTTTGAGAAAATCAAGTCATATATTTTTTTTTTCCTTCCCATTCTCAAAGATGAAGCAGTTTACAGATGCTGAATTCTTTTTCAGGAATAGTTCCAATGCATCATTCAAATATCCTTTGAGCTGAGCACACGATATGCACATCATGAATACATGTAATCACTGGATGATCCTTTGTGAAGGTTTTGCAAATAGCATGAGAAAGAGCCAATCACGGGGCCCTATCTGAGGATGTGCACTTCAGGGAGTGTGGTGGGACCGATTCTGGCCACTACTTTCCTATTTCATGGGCCCTGTTCCATTGCTGTGGTCCTCTTAGAACATTTCTGTGGTAGTTAAAAAAGTAAATCACAATTTCTGGACCCCTTATGAATTGTATGCTTCCATTTTTCCAAAGGTGGCACTTGTGGATTTTCAACATATGCCACACAAATAGATACATTTTTTAAAAGATCGTGACCTTAGAACTAGCTAATTTTATCCTCCTCTAGGCTTGCTTGGGGTAGATGGAACCCAAATTTCAGAGCCTAATGTAACCTGTATCACTACTATCTGTCTACTAGGAATGTTTTCAAATGTTCAGCGTGCTATTCAACAACAGCAACCCCAGTCAGACAATATCTTTCTTGCTGTCACTCTCACCCCTCATTAACAATGTGGAGGACTACTTTCTGCAGCTTTCTCTTCAGAAATATGAAACATAAAGTTTAGACAATTCATAGTTGTTCTCTGCAACTAGAAAACTTAACCTAGAGAACTGTACATCCTTCTTTTTTCCCCTTTGAGATATGAGAAGATTTGAAGCTATTATTTCTTTCAAAAAAATTATTTTTTCTTTTATAACATATCCCCATCCTAAAAATCTAGGATAAAAAACATCAGATCTATAAGGTAAAAAAAGACTTACATTCTCCAGTTTGGGGCACATAAGGTTTTCTGATAAGCTCTTTCATGTGAACCTGAAGCTCATTTACACAATGTGGCACCCCAAATGACTTCAAGTGCCCTTTTCCAGATCCAGTGGTCTTTAGATATTTTTGATCTGTGAAGTAACAGATATCCAAAAGCATGTGTTATATGAAACATAAAGCAGAACATGAAACATTTGCATCTCATTACCATTTTATAAAGATTGCCTTTGAGTTTCAAAAGGTGTAAGAATTGTTAGCAGAGAAGCGGTTCATACAACCCTCCATCTTCACAAACTATTATTAATAGCATTAAAATAAATAAAATAACATAGTTCATTTAATGTCTATTCATTCAAAGAATATATATATTTATATATGTGCGGGTTATAGATAATTCAGAGACAACATGCCTCATTACCTACTCCCTAAATTCCAAAATTTATGTCTCGATTTAGAATGCAATTTTTGAGTGCAGTTTATGTGTTTAGTTCAATGCTTATATTTTAAGCAAGTGTGTTTTTAATAAAGATTAAATCTTTAAATAAAGATTAAAACAATTTTACTGAATAAAAATGCTAGAATAGTTAAATATTGAACTATACTCAAGAGTAACATGCAATTCATAACCAACTTTTCCAGGTGCATAATGACCAACAAACTAATGGGTATTTTTGGAGAACCAACAATATATTCAATTAGAAATTAAGTCTATGATCTAATTCTCAACCTTGTGTATCTTATAATAAAAACAAGGAGAGAAGATCAAAGGTGTGGAGAGAAGAGAACAAACCAGTAGAGGTTTAAGAGGGCACATTTCACCATCACCGAAATTAGCTAGAGAGAGACAGGCTACAATCTGCTGAATCACTTCTGTTTTTTTTTTTCCCCTTGTAGACAAACCAATGGCCACAGTGAGACCAGTGATGCCAAAAACAGGGAGAGGGGCTGATGAACCCCCTCCGTCAGCCTTCAAGAGCTCCTGGATACTGCTATACACACGCAGCGGGACACTTGAGCACTGGTGACGGGGACGGAAACCCCAAAACCTCTCTTCAACATTCCCTTTAGTCAAAGGGTTTCATTATCTTTTGAGAATCAAACCACCTCTGCTTCCCTCGGTAGCTTCTTGTCTCGTCCCTGACCCCCTTGTCCTCTGGCTCCAGTCACGTTTAATTTCAGACCCAAATACGTAGTATACTCTCAGTTCCCGCAATGCTGCTGTACTGCTTCCTCTGTCTGGAATATGCTTCTGAACATTTTGGGGGCCTGCTTAACTGCTACTTTAGACTTTACATTTAATGTGGCATCGTCAGTGCCCCCAATGCCTGAATTACTTGCTCGCCAACTCATACCCACTTCATACCCACTTCAGCCTATATTGACCATTCCAAGCATTTCTTACCTTTCTTTATGAAAATTAAATAAATTAGCACATGGTAAACACTTAGATTAGTATCTAGCATGTTATACTCAAGAAATATTAGCCATTATTATTCTCCCGCTGTAAAAATTCTCTGATTCCTCAGTATTCTCCCTCACTAAAATCAGTGCTAGTTTCTGTCATGTTCACCAATGCAACCCATTACTTGGCACCATGCCAGGCACATGGTGCATGGCTATGAATAG
>NW_011888872.1:1570948-1581979 GCF_000151845.1 Pteropus vampyrus | reverse complement strand
ATGACCAACAAACTAATGGGTATTTTTGGAGAACCAACAATATATTCAATTAGAAATTAAGTCTATGATCTAATTCTCAACCTTGTGTATCTTATAATAAAAACAAGGAGAGAAGATCAAAGGTGTGGAGAGAAGAGAACAAACCAGTAGAGGTTTAAGAGGGCACATTTCACCATCACCGAAATTAGCTAGAGAGAGACAGGCTACAATCTGCTGAATCACTTCTGTTTTTTTTTTTCCCCTTGTAGACAAACCAATGGCCACAGTGAGACCAGTGATGCCAAAAACAGGGAGAGGGGCTGATGAACCCCCTCCGTCAGCCTTCAAGAGCTCCTGGATACTGCTATACACACACAGCGGGACACTTGAACACTTGTGAAGGGGGACGGAAACCCCAAAACCTCTCTTCAACATTCCCTTTAGTCAAAGGGTTTCATTATCTTTTGAGAATCAAACCACCTCTGCTTCCCTCGGTAGCTTCTTGTCTCGTCCCTGACCCCCTTGTCCTCTGGCTCCAGTCACGTTTAATTTCAGACCCAAATACGTAGTATACTCTCAGTTCCCGCAATGCTGCTGTACTGCTTCCTCTGTCTGGAATATGCTTCTGAACATTTTGGGGGCCTGCTTAACTGCTACTTTAGACTTTACATTTAATGTGGCATCGTCAGTGCCCCCAATGCCTGAATTACTTGCTCGCCAACTCATACCCACTTCATACCCACTTCAGCCTATATTGACCATTCCAAGCATTTCTTACCTTTCTTTATGAAAATTAAATAAATTAGCACATGGTAAACACTTAGATTAGTATCTAGCATGTTATACTCAAGAAATATTAGCCATTATTATTCTCCCGCTGTAAAAATTCTCTGATTCCTCAGTATTCTCCCTCACTAAAATCAGTGCTAGTTTCTGTCATGTTCACCAATGCAACCCATTACTTGGCACCATGCCAGGCACATGGTGCATGGCTATGAATAGCGGATGAAAGAGAAATTATTTTAGTTATTACACATATCCAATGGTATTTAATTTGATACTTTTTCCAATAAGACTTCTCATCAAAATGCTAAACAAGATTCTACTTTTCAAAAAATAAAAAATAAAAAAAATGAAAAAGGAGGAGGAGAATAAGAGAAAATCTCATGCAAATAGAAAACTATCAGACTTCCCATAGTCATAAATGATTAGTTTTGATTTTGTGGGGCTTGAAATAAGTCGTGTGTGTGTATGTGCACGCATGCCTATGTGTGTTTGATTTTTAAAAAATACTTCAGTTTTGAGCATATTACTTGGATCTGAGTTCTAGTTTGTGTTTCATAAGAGGGAATATAATTTATAAGAACATATTTAGGATTTAGGTCTATAATTTAAACAGAACACTCTTCATTTTCCTTCACAATTTGCATTTAAGAGTTTTCTTTTTAAGACATTCATGAACTATCTCAGAGACCACTGAAATAATTTGAGATCTGCTCCCAGTTTCTCATCTGTAAAGGAGGCAAATAATAATAATAATTTCAGGGAGTTCTTAAGAGGACGTATTGGTCTGAAATGTGCCCCTCTCCCCCCACAAAAGATATCCACATCGCATTCCTGGAAACTGGGAATGTTATCTTATTTTTTAAAAAAAAGGTCTTTGCAGATGTGATTAAGTTAAAGATCTTAAAATGAGATAATTCTAAGTAATTCACTCAGATTGGCCTTAAATCCAATACAAGTGTCCTTGTAAGAGAAAGGCAGAGGGAAATTTGAGACTGAAGAAAGGAGGAGATACAGACCACAGACACACAGAAATGGCCAGGTGAAGGGAGAGGCAGAGATTGGTGTGATGCAGCCACAAGCCAAGAAACTCCTAGAGCCACCAGCAAGAAAGGATGAAAAAGCCTTTTACCGTGGAGCCACTGGAGGATGTAGCCCTACCGACAACTTACCTCTTCATTTTATTTTTATTTTTTATTTTAAAGAACATTTCAGTTCTACTCTTTTGGCAAAATTCATTTATACAATACGGTGTTACCAAACATAGTCACCTTGATATATATTAGATCTTCAGACCCTATTCATCTGATAACTAATGATTTGAACCCTTTAACCAACCTCTCCTTATTTCCTGCACCCCCCAGACACTGGCAACCTTTGTTCTACTCTCTGTTTCTATGTGTTTGACTTTTTTTTTTAGATTCCATATATAAGTGTTACTATGCAATATTTGTCTTTCTCTGTCCAGCTTATTTCACTTAATGCCCTCTAGGTTTATCTATGTTGTTGTGAATTGCAGGATTTTCTTCTTTTTTAAGGCTGAATAATATTCCACTGTTTATGTGTGTGTGTATAAACACACAAACATATATGCACACACACACACACACACACACACACACACACACACACACACACATACATTTCCTTTATCCATTCATCTACTGGTGGACACTTAGATTTCAGACTTCTGGCTTCCAGAGCTGAGAGAAAAAAATTTTTGTTATGGCAGCAACAGGTCAAATAAAATAATATACGTAAAGCATGTCGCCAGTCCCTGGAATATTCTCATTCATTCACTCCTTCAATCATTCATTCAACAAATATAAGTCTCTACTATGTCCTAGGACTGTTCTAAATACTAGGAATATGGGAGCAACAAAGGGAGTTAGATATGAGGAAACTGTACTTAAAATTTTATAGAGCATTCTGTTAGAAGGTGGGTTTCATTTTCATTGCATCTCCAGCTTTACTTTGTGTTGCTATTACTATGCTTTCCTTGTCCTGGTAAAACATACACACACACACACACACACACACACACACACTCACACTCACACTCACACTCACACTCACACTCACACTCGCACACAACATATTTCTAACTTCCACTCATATACACTTTCTAATGCTTCTCTTTACATCCTCGCTAATCCCCACTTCCAGTGCAATCCCGAATTTGTCTGCATTGAGAAGAAACTCTAAAGCTTTAGTAAATATAAAGGGACTATTACACATTGCAAAGCACTTGTAATATTTGTCTCAATAGGAAAAGCAAGCTATTCTTCCTTCTATTTTGCCCAATCTCGCTGCGTTCTGGAACATCGCTTGTAAACTGGGTGTAGGTATTTGGTCCTTGTTCGCTTTGATCTGTTTGGTTTATGACTTCTCTAGACCATGTAAATGTCTACTTCCCATTGGAAAGAACAGAGATTTAGTAATTTTATGATGAGAACACCCTTGTTGCTGACCCATACTGACTCTAATGATATTCAATTCATGGAAGAAAGATCGTTTCCTTGATGGAAGCTTTTCTCCTCAAATTTGGTTATGACGGAGAGTAGAAAAGAAACTTTGTAACATTTGCAGCACCTGCAACTTGAACATATCTTACCTCAAATAGCATCAGAATTGTGATAACCCATAATATCCATATCATATTTCTCTGTCACTGGGATATATGTGTCCTGCCCTTTTGCTTTCAAAACTAATTCTTCACTTTTATAAAGTAAATTTTTCATCAACAGTTTCTTCTTCTACTATATTTTGTAAAGATCCTAGAAGAGACATTTCTTTCAAGAAGTGACTGTTATGACAGCATTATAATATACCCAGACTAATATAAATGCCCCGCATGTGACGATTTGCCCCCACCAGAAGTGATTCTTTAATAAGACTGAACAATTTACCTGAGAAAGGCACTTGACAGAGACAAAAATTGTGTCACTTGTCCAAAGCGGGGACACAGACAAATATTTTCATCTGGCTCTTGCTTAAAGCCTCACTCAAGCTACACATCATTCACATTTTTATCTGTCACACATTAAGCACTGCTATTGTAACCAACATGAGCAAACTGTGTCTGTTCTGTCCTATCTAGTAGACAGTTGATTAGATGGACTTCAAGGGAGTGGACAAGTGGATTAATTCGGTTCTGGAAGAAAAGAGAGCCAAAAGAAAAGTAATAATATCAACTACCAGGCAATGCTAGGTTGAGTAGTTCCGTCTTTTTCTAAATCTTGGAATCGGGCCAGGGTCACTGATTCTAATTAGCAACAGACCAGCTCCTTATCCTACACAGGTCCCGGGGAGCTGAAGAAAATGAACCTGGTCTGCCAAGTCAGAGCTTGTGTTTAATTTGGGGAGGGAAATGGGGAGAGTACACTTGGCCAAATCCTCCTGCTGGGCTCTCCCTTGGGCACCAAACAGCCAGAGGAGGGTAAAGAATGGATGGAAAATAAAAGGCAATGGCGGGGGGAGGGGGGCGGAATAAATGATGAAGACAGACAAAGCTGCAGGAAAAAGATGGGGGAAAAAAGGAAGAAGGAGGTAGGGGAGTACCAGAAAACCCACGGCGATAAAATCAAAGACAACTTTTCATAGCAATCTAAAGATCCTTTAATCACTATATATCTACTGAGCACCTACAGTGAATGGACCAAGCACTGTATGCTAACTTTGCTTATATACTTTTGTTTGATCCCTATAGCAATCCTGTGTGACCGGCTATTTTATGTGTAAAGATTCTGAGGTTTAGAAAAAAGCAAGTTCTACCTCTAGTTTGTGACAGTTATAATTCACTTTCCGGTTTGTCTGACTCCAAAGCTCATGGACTTTTCACTATACCAACAGAGTAAAAATAGAAAGGGAGTGTCTCCTTAACTCCTGCAAGGGGGAATTTTTTAAAAATCAATACTTTAATTTTAACAGAAAGGCCAGTGCTAGAACAATGTATTGCTTTAAGGAAAATCCCACTGAGATGAAGGTTCAGGAAAAGATGCTGCTCGTTTTAATATTTCTTGTGAAACTTCCAACAGGGGAAACTGGAGATTATATTTCTTAAAAGTTTCATGTGATGGAGCACCTGGAAACTGGAACTTTCATTGTGAGCTACCACAAAAAACTGACATATAAAATGTAAAATAAGTGTATAAAGTATACTTTGTGCTAAATTAGACACTGCACATCACATCGCAGCTAGCAAACACCATTTCTAGCAAGCACCATTTGCAGAAGAAAAATTTTAAATTGAGAAAACAACGTGTAGATTATTATTTTTCTGTAGTGTCTCCTTTAATGAGTGCTTACTCTATTCCGTTTTAGGATATCAGATTTCCATGCAGCATTTGAAAAAACCCACACTTTGGGGAAGGTTTTTCCTACAATGGGCTTGAAGTTTTGAAATACAAGGAGAATAGGTAGCAATACAATAAAAGTTACAAAATCTTTCACCTCCCAGAAGTATTTAATTATAAGAAGTTTGAGATTCTCACAAGGAAGCTCAAATCCTCATTTGATTGGATACTTATAAATCTGAACTTACAAACATTAATAATTGACCAGAAGCAGAGTATAACAAAGCATGGGAAGAATGTAGCAGAGCAATCAGAAAAATTCTTTTTTTAATATCTTCTCAAATTCCATATTTGCTATATATTTCAGTGACTAATTTATTTCTTGGCCTTTTAAAATACATGTCTTTTGATGAACCTAACTCTATTAATTCCAACTCTAATCAAACCCCCAACATTCATGACTACCATCACCCCTCTCCTCCCGTTGAGGACATATTCTCCAAATTGATGATGACAGGAAGTCTGAGTTTGCCTTTCCAGCCTCTCTATGAGTAGAGACATTATAAAGTTTTGACTTTTGGAGACTGAGTTGTAAAGAAATGCATATCGTATCACTGTTGTACCCAATAGTCTCTGTTTCCCCTGCAAATTCTCTCTGTTATGAATCCCAAAGCCCGGCTTCCTCCAACCACTTTACCGGGCTCTCATAAACTCCGTTTCTGATGCGGTCTGGTCAATGGGAGGCACCAGTGGAAGATCAGAGAGCGGGAGGAGGGCAAGTTATGTGATATGTTGTCCCTGCTTCTTCCTCATGAGCTGTATTGGCAGCTGTGTTGGCAGTGGCTCCTATCTGGAGGCCCCTGTCCTCTGGTGTATTAGTTTCCCAGGGCTGCCATAACAAATTACCTCAAGTTGGAAGGCTTACAACAACAGAAATTTATCCTCTCACAGCTCCAGAGGCCAGAATTCCAGTCAAGGTGTCAGTATGGCCATGATCCCTCTGAAGCCTCTAGGGGAGAATTTTTCTTTGCTTTTTCCAGCTTCTGGTGGCTCTAGGCAATCCTTGGCCTGTGGCTGTGTAGAAGTCCAATCTATTCGCATGACCTTCTCTCCTCTGTCTGTGTCTTCTCTTCTTATAAGGACACTTACCATTGGATTTGGGACCCACCTGGAAACCCCAGAATGAGCTTATCTTGAGATCTTTAACTTAATTACATCTGGACAGGCTATTGATAAATAAGGTCACATTCACAGATTCTGGGTGGGTGCGTCTTTTGAGGGATTGTCTTTCAACCTACTACAAATGACTACGACCCTGAGGGACTCTGATTGTTGTTCACCCCTATTCTCCTTCAGGCTTCCCCCAGTTGCTAAGACCTCCACGCTTTACCATTCCCTGATTGTCCCCTGAACAGTGCCCAAGGTATAAAAATAATTCCTGAATTAAACTTGCTTCCATTATCCTTTTAAACATACATGGACACAGACTAAGATAATTTTATAAATCATATATTATTATGTCGAAGACTGGGAAAAAAAAAACACACATGACCTTATCAACCAAGATTCTGACATGCATTCTCAATCTCAGCCACAGACTCCCCAGCTCTCAATGGAATATATCTTCCCTGATGCATCCAACAGGATTCATCACTGAAAGCTTGGGAACACACTGACAGAAAAGCCACAGGGTCAGAGGAACTAATTCTCTGGGCTTCTGCTACGTCACAGCTAGATATTTTCTACTTTTGGTGCTCTGGAGAAAGAAAGAAGTAATCTTTATAATGAAGCTCTCCTCACCCTCTACTAAAACATAATGAGCATATTTACATGTTTTTAAAATTTCCCCAAATAATAGTACAATTCAGTGAACCAAACTATAGTAAAACTAATTGTTTGATACCACGCAAATCAACCACCTAATTTACTACAGCCTCCTGGCTTTTACGATTTTTAAACAATTTCTTTGATACTGTGGAAACAGCAACCTGCATTCATTTGTGTATTCACTCCTTTCTGATGTTTAAACAGTCATCTTCTTCTCTCTCTCACTGCTGATCCAACTCTATATGAACACATTCAAAATACAACTTTATTTGCCAAATTAAAGAGAATCTGGCAAGATATTCAGAGATTGATATTTTTAAGTATCCATTTTCTCATTTATAGAATAATTGGGTTGAACTCCATGATTTGATCTTTAAGTCTGCTTTCTGGAGTGTCTTAGAATTTACATAAATTGGCCTGTGGAACTCAGCCACTTTATCATGTCATCACCATGATGTCACAAGGAACCCTAAAGCCCTGAGGGCACCCACTGAATAAAGCAAAGTTGTTTAACTTTTCAATTAAATTTGGAAAGGGTTCTATGTGTCTGGATTAAATTCTATTCATGGAATCTGCCTCCTGCTGATAAAGGCCAAAACTAGTCTAAAACTCCCTGCAGCCACCGCTTCAGCAAGTTCAAATCAAACATCCGACCACACCAGTACAAAAACAAGCAAACACACAGAAACCTGTCTTATTGCTACTGGTGGATTTTCCTGTTCTGTGGGGTATTTAACGCTATCGAATTTCATTTGCTTTACAGGTCAGTACATGCGCCTTCCTGCCAGGTGTGTGTACCTAGATAAACTGGATGCAGGTAATATATTAAAACCACATTGTTCAGGGAAGGTCTATGTCATCATTCATTCATTTGTTCATTCATTCATTCATTCATGCCAAATTTCCCAAGTGGGCCATTTATGTCTTCAAAAATAATGCTTACTATTTGCTAGACAAATTTCAAATATAAGATCATCTCTTAAAAATATCTAAAGTGACTCTTCCATATACGGTGTTCATATAACAATTTAAGGGAAGTAGTGAAAGAAAAATGATATTTAGCAAATGAAAGAAATGCATATACAAATGTGCATACATGCATATACATATGCATATGTGAAATGTGTGTGTATATATTTAAAATTAAAATTATGAAAGGCGTTTGCCAAAATTCAGGACTTCGTGTAAAAATAGCTCCATGTCTGTATCAGTTAGTTACTTTTGGAAACTTTAAAAAAATATAATATTTTTTGATGGCTTTACCCTGTGCTGCCCAGCTACATTAAGATAACAGTAAACTACATTCTTATGGCTGTCATAACATTTAGCTTGGTGCTGCTTGCAATGTGAGTAATCTATTAAGATATATAAGGTGCAAAATGCCGCCTTTGTGTCTTGGAGTTCTAGCTATCAGCTGTAACAACCAAGTGCAATTAGTGCCAGTGTGGGGCCTGGCTGTTTCCCACCCAGCCCTCACAGGCCAGACAGTTTGCAGCAGTGACCCCTGGCAGCCTCGGCCACCGCCACTGGGGCCGCCCAGAGCTCCTTCTCCTGGTCTCTGTTCCCTCGACTCCCTCCCCCCTTCTCTTTCTTGCCTGTCATCAATCTTACTAAAATGACAGCAGACAGATGTTAGCCTTTGCAAAGATCAAATGGAATCTATGGCTCTGGGGCTGTTCACCAAGGAGCAGATCAGTCTACACCCAATGCAGGCACACACACCGGTGACAACCCACCTAGAATCAATTTGCCAGCCATTGCAAGTGTCTCTCTGCAGGTATGGGCCACTCATAAATAGATTTTGACAAAATTTAACTCTTCAGAGAGGTTTGATGATGGACTGTTGGGAATTCCTGGCGAGTGCGTGTCTGTGTATAATGTGCACACGCATTTGAAAAAAGTCACTAATGTTCAATTTAGAGGAGACAGTATTTACTTTGGCCACAGACTCATAAATTTTAACCCTTTCTTCCAAAAGTTGGACTGTATTGAGGCCCCCACCCCTGCCACTTGCCCTTGAGTTTTCACATTTCTTTTACTGAGCAAACATTACTCCATAGCATAACTATGCTGAATGTGCCCTTGTCTCATACAATTTCTTAACATCAATGTACAGGACTATTTATCCCCAATAGAAATGTTTACCTAATCTGGAAAATGTCAGGCCATATGGTGTACATTGTATGAATTTCATCCATTCTTTTTAACTCTTTCTGAAAGTCTTTTTTCTTCCTGCTGCCCATTTGTTGTGGACCAGGCAGAAATGATTAAAGGGGATGGAAATCAGAAGAGAGGGGCCTGGATGGGAAGGAAGCAGAAAGAAGCACAGACGGGGCATAGAAGAAGCTTCTTTCTATGCTGAACGTGACGTCTTGCAAACCAGAGGCCAAAGAAGTCCCAGGATTAAGGCAACCTTTGCACAAATTTAGAGCAAATCCAGAGTGGGGAGAAAAAAGCAAATCCAGAGTGGGGGGGAAAAAAGCAAACCACATCAACCTAAAGATGAATTTAATGCATTATTAATAATAACATCCCCACGGGCTACCTGAAATTCAGCAGACCAAATTCCCTTTAGGCTCTTATTTCCCTCATCACTTCCTAGAAATAATGAAGTCTTAACTGCATGAGAAAAGAGCAACCAACCCTGGTTTTTGTAATGTATCTTTCTACAGTATCTTAGTAAAAGATAGATAGCTATTTAAAATAAGCGATATCAAGGAAGAATAAACTATTATGTTTGTGCCAATGCTTATTCATGGTTTTATAACAAGACATATCTGTTTTCTTCATATAAATCTTGACTCTATATTTAGAGTTTGCAAACAATGATTCTAGTTTTTGGCTGCCTGCCACTTCTGATAGAAAGCTGGGATAGCCGTACTACATTACTATAACATTAAAAAAAAATCCCAAAATTTCATGTGTAGAACTTCCTAACAGACAAGAGAAATATACAAAATGTTCACATGTATAGAGAGAAGAATGGAGGGCAAAGAGTTGCAAACTTCAGGGAGGGGCCAATATTTTTTTTGTCAATCTTCCTAAATTAAGGGTAACTACCAGGAACCAAGGAGGGACTACCATTTCAGGTCTTTTCTGGCCTTCATTTCACCTTTATTCAAAAGACTGCCACTCTGTCTTAGCCGCTCAGTCAAATCTTAAACAATGGTTGAACATCCACCAAACACTGAGGAAACAGAGTCAGTTTTAACAGTATCAGTGGCAGTGGTCGGGTAATCTCATGTATTTTAGAACTTCCAGCTCCCTAAAGAAAATTTCTTGTCTCTTATCTCTTCTTTATACCTAATAGTGCTAAACACACATAGTGGGTACCAAAAAATTGTCGTTAGCTTATTTTATTTCCTGGTCCCAGGAAAAGATAAGCAATTCTGTGGACTCTTTAATTTAGTAGTATTTTGGAGGTATGGAATTAGCTCAGAAGAATTCATTCATTCAATTATAGTACATTCAATTATAGCTCATACATTCACTCAACCAAAAAATACATCCTACCGTTTCCAAGCACTCTAATGAGTACTGAGGATACAAGCTCAAAAAAAAGACAGGCTCTCTCTTTCAAGGGTCTCCCATGCAGATGCAAAAGGCGGTCAAGTCAACAGATTTTTTGTAGTACAGTGTGATAGATAGCAGATGGGGCTCTATGATATTAGAGAGTTAGGAAACCTAATTGTCTTGGGGTGTTCAAGAAGGATATGGCACGTGACATCCTCTGAGCTACCTTAGAGAAAGAAATGAGGAGTTGTGGCTGACTAATACAAGGACAGAGGCTTGAGAGAGCAGATGAGCAGTAGAGTGTGGTCACAGGGTGCACGAGCTGGTGTGGTAGCAGAGGTAGTAGCAGCAGATTAGGCCAGAGAAGTGGATGTTAAATCCTGAAAAGCCTTGGGCATCTAGAGTACTGTGGCTTGGGTAGAAAGACTTCTACAGCTGTCAGGAGGCCAGTAAAATTTGAAGTTGGGAATATTCTAATGGAAAGAATAGGGGAGCCACAAAAAGATCTTTCTCAACATGAAAAATAATACGTAAAAATAAAAACCAAATACAGTGGCTAAAGCACAGCACAGTTCCAATACTCCAAATTAAATCTATAATTTTGACATTACATAAAAGTAAAAGATGCCCAGTG
>NW_011888872.1:1521900-1569968 GCF_000151845.1 Pteropus vampyrus | reverse complement strand
AGGGAGGGAGGGAGGAAGGAAGGAAGGGAGGAAGGAAGGAAGGCAGGCAGGCAAATCTGTTCCCTGGACACTCTCGGTTTACTTGCCATGAAAATGTCTGTTTACAGAACCATTAAAATAGACGACAAAAACTTGTGGTGTGTTTTTATAAAAATAAATTCAACAAAATTGTTCTTTGTCTCTCAGCTGAATGTTTAAGAACCAAATATCAGTGTTAAGTAAGATAAAACCCATAGTTCTAAACTTTTTGTCTACCCAGTAACTCAGTAGGATGCTTAGAAGTCTCTCAGCAAAAATTACAAAAGAGTGTAAGTTATGCCCTTTAAGATAAATGGTTCCCTGTGATCCTTCCTTCCTCCACCCCCGCCCACCATCTGACTGCTGATGTTTGCTCCTTGCTAGGGCAACGAACCAGAAGCAGAAGGGAAAGATCTGGGGAAGAGAAGCCAAAATGGAAGTGGTAGAAAATGCCTTCCTAGGATGATCATATTCAAACTTAAAATGCTTCATCATTTGTCTAATGGAAAGGAATACATACTAAAATCTTAATCACAAATATATCAAACTACCTTAGCCAATTTATTTTTTCAACTTAAACTTAATTCTAGGCTGATTTTTCTAATATTCTGCACATCAGAGCAATCATAAGCTATTTGCCCATGAATTTGCCTCTATAGACTATTCTAAAATTTCCTCTGTTGAGATGTTTTGAAACTGAAGGGTTTTTTTTTTTTAATCTAATGCCCTTAAGGTTTAGAAAAGATCTTAAAATGGTACACTCTTTATAATGTATTAAACATTGCCACCTATAGCTGAGATTACGTTTTCTAAAAATGGTGTGTAAATACCTATGCCTCTAGGAAAATAGCAAAAATGTTCCTTTCAGCTCCTTATGGCTCAACATGTGAACAAAATAACAATAATTAATAAGTAACAACAATTATGGGGCACAATAATTATTGAGCCAGACACTTCATACACATTATCTCATTTAATTCTCTTAGCTTCCTTGTGATATTGGTATTATCCTCTGCTTTGTAAATAAGAAACAAAAGGTCAGATGAATTAATAACTTGTGCATAGCTATAAATAGAGGGGTTGTTATTCATATCCAGTTCTATCAGACTCTAAAATTCATGCTATTAAACACTATATTCTCCTGCCTCTCTAAATTAAGTGGTTTGCAGTCCCTGTTCAAATGATCCACATGAACAGTTGCCCTATCTTTACCACAGAATCAAATGGAAACTTAACCAATAAATCCCAAACCTCAGTTTCCCAGTAAAAGCCTTTATGAAACAGTGGCTGCCCCTTCCTTCCCAGGGCCCTCAAAGGCACAGGATCAGCAGCAGGCCTGTTGCTACAGGCACATCCCGACACTTGCATATGTCTTCTGGGGTGGAACAAGTGTCCCTTCTTGGGCTCTGGGCTCTGCACCAGAGTCCCTCAAGGGGTTAATCCACTCCATTCCAAAGTTCAGTGAAGGGACAATCAAAACTGAACAGCAGGGATTTTTAGAATGTTAATCGCAGGCTTGCCTCCGATTGGCCCAGAACAAATGCAGGGTACAGTAAATTGTCCTTGTCAGTTCAGCTCACATGATGATATGCTTTATTTCTAGACATGCCTTGAATCTGTCCCCTGAATTTATGTTCAGAAAATAAACACTTCCAGACGGCAATAAAGCATTCAGTTGTGGCTGGCGATTGCATAGTCTCAGATCCACCAAATCTCCTTTCTTGAGAAGTTTTAAGGGTTCGAGTAATCCAGGTTCCAAAATTGTATTTCCTCCATTTACCAGCCTGGCTCACAAGGGTGCTATTACAACCAGAACCCCAATTTTATGCTCGTCCCCCTTTTTGCTTTTCCATCCTTACTCTCTTTTGTTTCTACTTTCACCTTTAGCATTTTTTTTGCTGCAAAGACTTTCTTTCGGGTTCTCATTCGGGCAAAATTTTGTTTTATGCCGAGTTGCCAAATGAGAAGGAAACTGCTCAACCTATTTCATGCCTGTCATACACCAAGTCGGACTATGACTAGGGAACATTACCATGGTCCCCAAAATTTAGGTGGTCATTTACCACATTCATCACTTTTGTCTAGATCTGAGTATTACCTGTATTATTATTATTTACTCTATCATGAAAAAAAAACTTTAAATCACCTCCCATTTCATTGCTTAATTTTGTTCTAAGGAATAAATCAGATGTTTGAGGGCCATACATATGTTTTCTAATACATCTAAAAATAAATACACCACTATTAATGTTATTTTAAAGTCATCAAACTACTCCTTAAAATCACTGTCCACACTACCAGTATGCATGTCATACACTTGGAGAAACACAATTCTAGGACAACATGATGACCTCAAAGAAGATCAATAACTACAACATAAATAAATAAACTGCACTAGTAATAAAGATATCAAAGATTCAGGATATGAGTTTCTTTCATAAAAGCTAAATTAAACAGCTGTTTCATTTTCACCTGAGGTGACCAATGGGACAACTTGTACTTAGGTGATTTGCTGATTAGATTGTGCGATGGTCTTTGGGTGTTGCTGATAAACATGCAGCCAGCCTGCAGTGTTTGTTTGCACCTTGTAATTTTTATGGTCACACTCTAACTCTACCTTGGTATCCTTGGGTGGCACCTCCTTGCAACATGAGGCTGCTGAGACCTCGGCAAAACTAAATGGAAGAGAACAAACCTCCGAAAGAGATGAAAGGCAGGACAATGCTGAGGGCAAGAGAATGAGGTCTCATTGTGGATTCAAGATTTCAAGAAGTGAGCTGGGATTTACAAGTCTTTTTTTAACTTACTGAAGAGATATTCAGTGACTTCTTCCATTTCTAGGTGAAACTCTATGGAAGGTCAATAATTAAAGCAGTGTGGTTTGGCAGACAATAATTTGTATCAAATGTTAGCAGTTTTAGCTACTAGCACATGGTTTCACAGAACCAAGAAGAGCTATTTCCCCTCGTGGCTTCTCTCTTTTATTGTAGTGACAGTGCGTACTTTCTTTTCTTCGGGAGAGGACTGTGGAAATCTATCAGAAAGTATTCTTAGAACTTTCTCAAATTTTGTCTCAAGATATATGACATTATTCCAGCTCACACATGGAACAGTTTTTGTGTGAATATTAAGACGAGATATTATTTACCTCAAAGAAATGGTTGAGGTCCATGTTCTTGCAATGCAATGTTCTCGTCACTGTCTCTCTGCTTTTATTTAATATTAATCTAATACTACTTAGTTGAAGCCTCACCTTACCTTCTCATTTCAGAAAGCTTTAGAAGCTTCTGTGTTTTCTCAGTCTGATCCCCTTGGTCATGTTGTCTATAAGCAAAGATCTTTCAATTAAGATAAGAGAATAATTTGGGATCATAGAAAATGAACTTTAAGTTAGAAAGGTTAAGAGGAATGCTAATATAAGCTGCAAATTGTGATAGCCATCCCCCAGAGTTAAGATAGGAGCCATAGAATTTTATGTGGTTATTCTTCAGTCATTCAGTAAACTGATACTGAGTATCAACCACACACCAGGCATTAAGGATGCAACAGTACAAGACAGATAAAATCTCCGCCCTCCTGGAGATTAGATCTCAATGGAGGAGAAAGACAAATTATAAAAAATAATGGAAAGAAATATAAGAAAAAATGGGAAAGTAACACAAAGTAGAAAATTTAAAAATATATAAATGATGTGGTTAGAAAGTCCTTTCTAAGGAAGTTTAAGACCCAAAGGAAAAGGGGCAAGATATAAAGAATATTCTAGACAAACACAATCTGTATAAAGCTCATAGTAGAAATGAGATTGGCAGGTTAAAGATTCGAGGTGAGACTGGTCTGGCTAGAGGGTAGGGAGGACAGAATGGCACAGATGGGACTGGGGAGAACATGACCCTTGAGGATCTTTGTAGGCTTTGAGAATGAGTTTGGAATTTTTTTTTCCTACATGTAGTGACAGTAAAAGGATTTTATCAAGAGATACATTTCTTACAATTTGAATTTTTAGAAAATTACAATGGCTACCACAGGGAAGATGGGTGAGTGGGGCAGGGGTAGAAGGAAGACATGTTGGAGGCCATGGCTTTATTCCACATAAGAGATGATGGCGGCCAGGGTAAGGTGATGGCATGGAAAAGACAGACAAGTGATTCAATTTAAAGATATATGTTAGAGGTGGACTTGATAAATTTGCTGAAGGGTTAGTTAGATGTGAGGATTGTAAAGAAAAAAAGAGGAATCTGGGATAATTCCTAAATTTCTAACTTGAGCCAATGGAAGCACAGTTGTTTTTACCGATATGGAGAAGGCTGAGAAAAAGCAGATGAAGTAAACAACAGGCTAAATTAAAAATTTAAGTTTGAACAAGTTATCATTAGGTCATCTGTGAACCACTCACATTGTGATCTTGAGTAGGAAGTTGGATGAGTGAGCCCAGAGCTCACTCAGAGAAAAAATTCAAACTAAAGTCTGATTCCAAAGTCTATGCTCTTTCCACTCACCATGAAACCACTCAAATAAGATTTTACCTTATGAGGACCCTTAGTGTTTATTACTTCTAACATTAATTTAACAATTAAGTTTAAATTGCTTATAACTCATCTTTTGGATTCCTGGGATACTGCTACATTTATTCTTATATAACTCTTTAATTAGCTCATGCATGAAATCTTTGTCTACGTTTTAGTTCCTTTACAGCCAGTGTTCCCTAACCTTTTTGGCATCAAGGACTGGTGCGCCTGTGAGAATCTAATGCCTGACAATCTTAGGCGGCGAAGCTAGCTCTGGGAAACTGCTGCAAATACAGACGAAGCTTTGCTCTCTTGCCCTCCATTCACCTCCTGCTGTGCGGCCCGGCTCCTAACAGGCCACAAACCTATACGGTCCAAGGCCTGGGGGTTGGGGACTCCGGCCTTAAAGGAAGTAGAAAATGAAGTGTAAACTTCTTTATATGTCCTTGAGTACATAGTGCAGTGTATTCCACATCTAAGTATTCAATGAATGGGTAGTTTGATAAGTCTCAAAAGACTGGCAAATTATACTTAATATTAAGTTATATCCTGTAACCTTGCATTTTAACAATTTTTTAAATGCCCCCTTTTTTTTTTCCAAAAAGAAAAACTAATTGGGAAATAATTCATTTTCACTTTTACAAAGTGGTGGCCATGGGCTGAGATTCAAAAGAGGCTGTAGACTATTAAGTCAAGATAATACATAGGTTGCATCCTTTAAGTATTTTTATTTTCACTGAATAATAAGAGTTTAACTGGTTCTTTTGGTATCTTCTTTAAAAAAATCATTGAATTCTAGCAGCAATGGATTGAAAAGTAGTTAAGAGAAAAATTGCTGAGAGAAATCACTAGTTATCAGCTCAGAAATTAGTTGACGGCCTCTGAATCATGAGTGGGTGGCACAGGTGTTCTTTAAATTTATTAACAACCTGAAAAATGGGGTAAATAGCAACGCAGCAAATTTATCAAAACCACATTATTATTCAGATACTAAACAGAGATGTAGTCAAGAATAAGGGGTGGGAAGAACTTCAGAAAGACCAAAGGCAGTTAAGTAACCAAGCTCCACAATGGTGAATGGAATTGAGTGTAGCAAGTTCAAGGTAAGACCCAGTGGAAGAAGCAATTCAAACTACTCATACACCGTACACTAATGGCTTCTGAATTATCCACAGCCTCTCAAGAAAGAAATTGAGACACCACCCTCGATAGCTCAAAGAATATATTGACTTGACATACAGGAGAAGATTAAAAATAAATAGGATATTGGGTTGTAATAAGAAGGAAATAGAGGCTAATGTAAAAAATAATACATCTTTGTTATATATTAAATCATCTTAATTGTCATTCAGGAAATATGGAATTAAAAAGTCACTTAGAATGTTGCCTTTAATTAAGAAGACTTCATCTTTTTAAAAACACAAAAGGGAAACAAGGGGGCAATCTGAGAACAGTAAAACCATCCAAAAAATTGTTAGAATTCCATACAGAAAGCATGAGAGATTTCATGTCTTCAGCAGAGGAAACAAAACAGTAAGTGAGAAAAGATTGTGAATGAGAAAAGAAAAGCCAATGTGAATTTTTAATTGTTTCCTAAGTATATGTGGATGTGCAAGTATGCTGGCAGGAAAAGATGTGACATAGTGAATGAATTTTTACAATGGGTCTTATGTAGACGGGCTGGGAGCTGAGCTGGAGATCAGAGCACACGCATAGCCTTAAGTGACACTCCTGCTCCAAGTCTTGTAAACCACTGTAATGTCTTTGTTATGCATTCTAAAAAGAAAGGGCATTTTTAGTTACAGAGTATTTATAACCATTAAGATCCTACTGGAATGCTTGACAGGAAATACCTTTGCATCTAGAAATGATGAAAAAAATCTCTGAGCACATTTCAACAGAAGAAGAGTTAGTGTCGTAAGGTTATTTTTATCGGTTGGGCCCCCATTGTAAAAATCTAACTCCAGTGAGGCCTATAAAATTTGTTACTATTAATATTAATAGGTGTCCATTCAGGATTTTTTCTCACCCACCAGTATAATTCCTTGAAGGAAAGAAACATGGCATATTAGAGTCTGAGAAAAAGGGAGTCCATTCTCAAACTGAGTATTTGAGCAGAGTTTTAAAAAGGGGCTATTTAAAATTTGTGTTTAGAAAACCAAACAGGACAGTATAGTATAATGGCCTAGCAACAGGAGTTTCTCTAACACCCCTTAGCCCAAAGGGGCCTGAGGAAGGATGAGAGGTCAGAACCTAGAAAGGGGTAGCTATATGGGAAGCACCTCATGAGAGAGGAGCCTGACCTTCATTGGTGGTGCACAGCCACACGGAGCAATCTGGCAGAGAGGGGGCCAGGCCAGAAAGCACCCCACTCTTTTCTCCATCCGGTGTATCCCATTGGCTCAGAGCTCAAAAGAGCCTGCTGACAGTATCCATAAAGACCAGGCTTCCAGGCTACAGAGCAGGGGGAAGGAGAACAGAGGGTGTGGCAGCAAAGATGACCAGGATGTGTCTTTGTCAATCTTTTCATCTCTCAGATTTAAGAGTATCAGGCACATAGTAAATAACCAATGACACCTGAATGAATGAATGGATAAATGAATGATGAATGCAGTAAGTTGTCTAATAGTGTAGAATACCCAGACAGTTGGAAATGTGTGGACACTATGTTTTCTTGGTATCAACACAGACCTCACAAGAGGAAGAAATTAATAAAGGTGTGAAATACTTTTTTTCTTCCCAAGAGTCGGTTTAATATAGTTGAAATAACCAATCAGCAATTATTAACAATCTAGACAGGCAAACTGAACAGAAGACAAACCAAAAAAGTGGCTAAAGATCGAAGTTAGTTTTTTAAATATTTGATCTCAACTGAGCGCTCTACTTAGTTCATTTCTTCGTATGACTTAAAGTACAATTATTTGGAATCAATTATTGGCTTGCAATGATTACTGTGTGGAGGAAAACCCTGTGACTCTCAAGTGCTGATGGATGGGGCTGGTGGTATATTTGAAATGAAGTGTATCTAGGTTGCTTCCTATTTTAGTGGAGAATTTTTAAAACATTTTTATTCACCAAGTTTGAGAACATAAATTTACTAGTAAAAATTTCCAAAGCTTGAAACAACTGTAGTCATCACTAGGACTTCTCTCTATGCAGAAAATAAGCCCCTTCTTTCAAGCTATATCTTTGTCTTCTTCAATCTCAATGCCTTTGAATCCTTCACTGTCATTCATCATTGAAGTTTTGTATTTCATAACAATGTTGCCTCTGAGTTTACACCCCCTCATACCTTTGTTACAGGGGAAATGTTTTATCTGCAACACTTGAAGAGAAATTCTCTCAGGCACAGAGTGCACCTTCAGTGATCAACAAATATATACTAATATAACAATAAGCAATTTGAAACATAGTTTTATAACAAACAACCTGTGCTATTAGGACATTTGAGAAAGAGCTGTTTTGTCACGAGTTCAACACCTTCCTTCTTTGGCCCAGTGGTCATTGCTTGGTGATTCCAAAAGCAAGTAGCCTCTGTCTCCTCTGATTAACCTTCAGAGTTTGTTTCTGTTTCCTTTACAGAGCTTCATACATCTCCCACCCCGACTCAATGTCTTCTTATTTGTGCACTTGGTTTATCTCCATAAGTAGACAGCAACATCCTCTAAGGACAAAGATGGATCTCACTCATTTCCATAGTCTCTGCAACACCAACAGTAACACTTCTTTAGCATTTATAAATTTAAAACTTGCATCGTTCTCATTCTCCCTCGTTTTCTCCTCCTCCCTTGCTCCCTTCTACACCTCCCTCCCTTATTTCTTCCTTTCCTCCCTCCCTCTCTTCTCTCCTGTAGAAAGTAGTAATACAAGCTGCTCCTTATAGAGCTTAAATCATTTGTCTGCTGCAAATCAGCTGCTAACTATAAATATTCCCAGGAAACATCTCGACAAACAAGCTCTGGCTTGGAAACACAAAGGAATGAAGTCCATGAAGAATAAGGGGCTTGTGTGAGGACATAAGTAGAATGTCCTGAAGCCACAAGCACAGCAAATGAGATTTTACAAAGAAGAAACCAAATGTTTTTCATTTAACTAAAACTCCAATAGGCAAGAATAACAATGATAACAATGACAATGACAGCAGCAGCAAACATTTCTTGATCATTTACTCTTTGCCAAATCCTATTCTAAGTATACACCTTATTAGCTCATTTATTCTTCACAACAACCTCTGACTTCTTTTTGTTATTACTGGCTGTAAATCCAGCACCTATCACGGCACTCTATAATAAATCATTAAAAAAAAAACCCACTAAATTTATGGTGTTCTATACATTTATCTTTGCTAAGTAAATAGCTATGTAAATGGCTTATTTAAATATTTTGAAATGATGAAGCAACTAGAGATTGGGCAATTAAATAAACATACAAGTTTTATAATCAGTTCTGCCATAAATTACATGCAATTTTGGCCAGGTCACTTTGTTTTTTTGAATTTTAAGTTTTCTCCTACAAAATTAGGAAATTAGATTATTTCTAAGATATGTTCTAACTCAATAAATGCAATGATTATGAATCAAGCAGAGTTAAACTTTTCAAGATGGGCTTTAAATTAACTTAACCCAGAGGGCCCACAGGGACACAATTTTTCTTTGCAAAATCATTTATTTCACATGCACCGAAGTTCAATTATGGTCAATACAACTATTAGTAAAACTGTCTTTACATATTTTCCAGATCTAAATGAACGATTCAGTGCTCTGGGATATCACCTCTGTGGACACCACAGTGCTAGACTTGATGCATTACTTCTTTTCTGGAAAAATCCTGGTTTTACCCTTAAGCAGTCCTATGATCTACTCCTATGGAGGAATAGCTGACCATGTGCCTCGGAGAAAAAGCAAACCAAGCTTCAGAACTTTCTCACCAGCATGCCAGTCTGCTTCCTGTCTGCCTAAACTCCAAACTATGTGAATCTTTTTTTCAACTCAAAGCACAGGATATCGACATTTCAAATATCCATCAGACTATTCAACCATGAATTGAATGTGAACTATTACTGGTCCAAAGCTGTTCTGAGACATCTGATATATAAGAAAGACTGCCAAACGGGTCATGACAACCATGCCTTCCTAATCTCTAAACTCTATCCCTGTGTTAACCTACGACAGCAGAAAGATCTATGTCTGAGCCACATAACCTCATCCTCCCTCCTTTCCATTTCTGAATTAAAATTTAACATTGATTCTTCAATGTTGTAATTAAGAGAAATAAGATCCATCAGAACATTTCTTTTACTTAATCAACTTAGAGCAGAAAGGTGTACTCCGTTTCTAAGTATGTCTTAAAGACATACTTAAAGACACACTTGTAGGTAGGTCCGAGAATTGAAGGAAATTTAGAGAGCTTCTCGTTTCACTTCAAGCAGGTGAAAGAACATGGTATGATAGTCTCTGATTGTGGAACACTGGTCCTGAAAGATGTTAACTATTGCTATTTGTGGCAAAAACTACCTGCTCCAAGGTGCAGTGCCTTTTCCTCATGGGCACAAGCTAGATTATATCTCCAGGCCTCTCCTGTGGTTAGGTGTGGCCGCGTGGCTGAGTTCTGGACAAAGGCATGTGGACAGCGTGTTGCACCTCTTCTCGGTCCTACGTGATCCAGACCGTTCCTTCCCGTGGCTGTATTTGGATACAGGTCATTCGGCAGACAACTTTGCTATAGTAATATACTGTTATTTCAGAAAATAATTCCATAGTTAAATAAGTTTAGGCAATGCCAAGCCAAGCAAAATTAAAGAGTATTCTTCTTTTGGATAATTTTATAATTCAAATATAATAAGGGTTATGAGATTCTAAGAAGGCTCTAAACCATTCAGAATTCCCCAAACTCATTTAGCCACAGAAATGTTTTATCTGAAAAACACCTACCATCTTTCAAGGAAATAGAGTTCCAGAGTACACACAGTGCGGGAAACAGTGGTTAAGACGATAGAAAGTTAAGTGTTAAGACGATAGAAAACGAGCAGAAACACTCAAAAGTAAGAGTGGAATTAATAGAGACATGGGATGAGGTAAAGGGATGTTCGCTTCTGACGCCCTTCAATTAAACCATGGACCACATCCAGAATGCTTCAAAAGCAATAACAAGCACAAATATAAATACATTCATAAGAGTTCAGATTCCTAGCAGCGCCGCTTTTTAAAGTAGTCTTTAATGATTTCAATGCTGAAACCAGAATTTCGAGATTTCTTACTGAGTTTTGCTACAGAATAGTAACTAATAATTATTTTCTCATCCTGAGTGCCACATGACACCAATCTTGATATTGTAATAATTACTGAGCACACCTGTCACTTCCTGAGTTTTACACATCATCAGAAAATACAGAGATGATGGATGTGGTATGGTGTGGAATGCTGGGGAAAGTGCCAAACCAGGAGGCAAGACAGCTGGACTCCACCCCTGGCACATCTGGAAAACCATCACCTCACTTATCGCCTTCTCCTTAAAGTGGTTTCTGAAGCCCATTTTAGTGTGAATATGGAGCATTGCACTATCTATCTATCTATCTATCTATCTATCTATCTATCTATCTATCTAGGACTTGAATCTTATTTTCCTGGACAAGATCCTAATTCTATTATATCCTGTTCATAAGGCAGAGTTTGAAAGGACTGCCTTCATTTCACAATCACATGATAGACTGTACAGTATGAGACACAGTACTGTCAAAGCCTTATCAGCTATATCACTAACAAATTGCTAATGTGATAAAGTTAGCTTAGGAGCTCCTTTTGAACAATTCATCCTTTGTGTGAACTCAGTACACAGCTGGATTATTCACATTAATTTGGATGGGATTACATGATGCTTCACAAATAAATTCTGTTGTATTCAAAATTTAAGTCTTTTCTATTCTTCACTTTTGTAGATTCAAATTGTTTTGTGTGAATTACCACACTGACTTCCTCGAACTGCTAACCCTTTAGCTCCTCACTATAAACAATCAGGGAGGGAAGGTTCATGGTGGTGAAGATGAAAACCTCTACAGGATTTTTAGCACGTGCTAGATACTTACTCTGCGCATTTTGTCTATGCAGCATCAACCCACTGAATCGTCATAGCAATCCTACTAGGTTTATATCCCTATTTTACAGATAAGGAAACAGACACTGGTTAAGGGACTGCCCCCATGCTCTCACAGCCAATATGGAACAGAGCTGAGACAGAGGTCTGGTGCTTCAGACATATTTTCTGACATCAGTGGAGGTTGAAATTTGGTTCTACCCTTTCCAGCCATTCGACCTGAGGTAAGGTATTTGATTGTTCTGAGTCTCAGCTGTCTCGTCTGAAACGTAAAGAGAATAACCCATGCTTTTTGGTCTTGTTCATTTGTTCTTGATGAGAAATAAACAAGATACAGTCTATAGAACTCCTGGCTCAATAAATACTACTCAATAAATGATAGCTGCTATTACTAAATATGGTTTCCTAACGATTGTAAGCACTTCCATGAAAAGTTGAAATGTTTGACAGTAGCAGGCAAAGGCCTAGAGTGGGATAAAGGGAGAGACAGAGCGTTCAAACCTGATGAAAGGCTGACTCTGCTCTCAAAATTGGTTTGCACAACTCCCAAGAAGCTGACACTTGGCCAGCCAAGTTTAGGATCCATGATGCCCCCTGGTGGCCTGGGGGCCCTCTAGACCTCAAGACTTGGGGTGCCTGAGGACAGCTTTCTCTTATTCAATAGGTGGGTCTCCAGAGGTACTTAGAGGAAGGGGCAAAAGGGAAGCTGCTTCTCGGCACTCAGCGGCCTGGGCGCTCTGTTTCTATTCAACACCAACTTTATTAAGATATCACAGCCAGAGCAGGTAGGTGGCTGCAGGGGAAACCGTGAGTGGGCTAAAAGGTGGGGGGGAGGCAAGCACTTAATAAAAGATATTTCTTTTCCTTTTTTTTTAATCTAAGTCTGGCAGAAACCCTGTTAAAAGGTGATTGAGAGTTGGTGATTTATTTTTTAAAAGAAAAAGCACCTTCTCCTTCTAAAGAGAAAGAAAGATGCCCGTTTTCCCCAATTCACTTAGTGCGCAGAATGTTTTCCTCTAGGTATTCATCCAATTAACTGGTCAGACAGCTGGAATCTGATACAGGGAAAAAACAATTCTTCAAAGAGAAGCCACTCAGCGTTTTTCTTTGAGGAACTCTTTTCCCCCAAAAACAACCGTCACTCGCTCCCTCTTTCCTTTTTTCCCCTTGTTCCCTATAATCCCAGGTCTGGCCTGGATGTCATAGCTTCAGCACTGAGAACTGTCATCTGTGGTCTGCCACTCTCCCCACCCTGCCAGGAATGACACTTTAGTTCTGTGTTAATTGCCCTACTGCAGCTCGGCTATCAGCCAGGGCCTGTCTCAGATTTACTGATTGCAGACGTGAGTGGAGTGAGTGAGCAAGCATGCAGGGGTCAGGGCTCAGAGGGACCAAGTTCAAGGGCACCGAATGGTACAGACGCATAAACAAGGGAATGCTATGTAAGCAATAAAGACATAAAGGTTAGGACCAGGGCTAGCAGTACAATAAACAGCTGTGATAACCCAGTTTGTTTATAGATAAAGAATTTACAGTAAAATCCTCAACTGGCAGCCTACATTTGTTAACACTTTAAGAGATGTATAATTTCTTTACATCTTGGCTTACTCCATCTTCTGTGCACTCTGCAAACATCTGTGGCCATCTCAGGGATTTTTCCTCCCCTTTTCTTTCCAATATTAGAAGTGTACAGTCATCACAACAGCTAGAAATAGATGCCAAACCCCAAATCTCAGTGTTTGGTAGCAGCAGCTACAAGTTCCAAAAGATAGCTACTTCTAGCTGTTACTGCTCTGGCGTCCCATTAAAAATCTCTATTTTTCAGGCTGCGAAATGTTCTTTTGCACTCCATTTTTCCTAATTTTATTTTAATATACATAAGTAGAGTAAGTAAAATTTCATTAGAATGTCTATAAATTTGGCTCTATGTACGTTGTGCTAACTTTCTTTTTAAAAATAGGTTTCAGAGTAGAAGGAAGCATTTGGTGAAATCACCATGGTGCTTTTTAAGTGTCCTAGGAGGCCCCCCATCAGAAGTACAATATATTGTACTGTAACTATTGATCCAAATGGCTACATTTCTAAAGGAGAAAATGATGGTGTAGTGAGAGCAGTGCAGAGGTGCAGTAAAATGCCCTCCAGTATATAAAGACATAAAGATTAAAGTCACCCTGTAGATTCCCTTTAACTCCTCCAAATCCACTGTGTAATGTGTTCTTTTAGGATAAATCAGAAATGTAGTACAAATTAACATGACAGGGATGGCGTTCATAAATAAAACTGCTTCACAGGATTGTCCGGACCAGATCAAGTTCGTTTTGCTTTAAATACACAGAAAGATTGTTAATTCAAACCCAGATGTCAAAAAGGAACATCTGATTATCTTGAAGGCAAAACAACACCCCCAAAATTTGTCAGACAGAACACGTATCTTGGATAAGGAACTGAGATGTCAGTATACAGGATGCCCTACAGTGTTAATATCAACAGTTTTGGGGGCTATGGTTAGTCTTCAATTTTTATAAAGTTAGAATGTTTTCCGAAGGACAGGTGGAATCCGATGAATGAGATTTTAAATTGTGCTTCGCTGAAGGGCGCTTCTTGTTTAACTGTTTCTTGTCTCTGGTTCCTGCTAAAATTTCTTGCCACTTAGGGAATTTTTAAAGGAACACTCTTTAAATAATACCCCGAAGAGTTTGGTTTATCAGGGCTACTACCAAATTAGCATTTAAGTTACTCTGTGATAGGAAAAGGTTTTTCTGGCTTTGATTTGGTTTCATGCTAGAAAGAGCACAAAGCAAGTCCAAGTTTTAAAATAGTCTCAGAACACGGATGACTGAGCCAAGATTTGCACTAAACATACTGAAGTTTTTTGGTGGAATTATTTATTATCACTTTAATTAATAAACCAGCTTGTTTTTCAGCCACGCTCCCTTGTGTGTTGAAATGCCAGTTTGTGTCAAAAGGAATCCATACATTGATTGCACATACAAAGGTCTGATTGAAGAATTTTAATGACTGCAGTGCCGCCAACAGTACCAGTCTTGGCCTTAAAAGTAGCAAGTAGAATTGCCATTTATATTTCAAAAGAGTCAAGGGCCTTGTGGAGGTCTGTGATCTGCAGAGGAAAATGTTACATAGAGCTGAAAGTACACTTGTGTTCTCCCACCCTCATCATTCACCTCTGAACAGATGCTCAGGGTGAAGCAGGCTGGGATGCGATGCCTGGCAGGACTCGATTCACTCCACAGATCTGTGGCAGGAGGAAGCATTGCTGGAGGGAGCTTCCCAGGCCACAGCGGGATCGTCAGTGCCTAGAGCTGGCCCTAAAACTCTCTTGGCACTTAGAAGAAGTGAAGAACTTTAGAAGGAGACAGAAAGAGAGATGAGAGCTAGAGACAAGAAGGAAGGGAAGAAAAGAAAGGGAAGAAAAATGGGAAAGAGGGAGGGAGGCCTGGAAGCAGCATTTCTTTTCTTCTCCTTCAAAGTATTTGCACAAGAACAAATACAATCCTGCTTTGAAATGGAGAATGCTACCTTATTATAGGATTATTTAGGAATTCACTGGGTTCTCTGATCAACAAAAACAAACAATTAAAGACCTGTCTACAATTATCCATTTAAGTATTGGATGAACTTTTCTCTGAAAGGCCCTTTGGGGCACCAAAGAATTTGCGTTTAGAAGCACACGGGCATTATTCCTTCTTTCTTTTCTTGAATAAATCAGAGCCATTTGTGAAGACTTGGGACCTGGGACGTAATCATAGAGCTGAGGACTGTACAGCTGAGGGTTGGAAATAAATGGTTCTCTGCCCCAGCGAGTAGTGTATTACTAGAGAAGTTTGTATTCTATTAAGAGTTAATAAATGACGAAAATCTGGACTAATCCCCTGCCAGGGTTCATTTTCATTACAGGTTCCTGCTATTTTTCCAGTGCCTTTTGCTCTGCCCTTCTTGCTACATATGGAAAACCTATATCAAGATGGTTGTCATGGCAATGAAAAGATTTGCATGTGTCTTATCTATCTATTTAAATACCTTCTTATGGTTTATAACTACTATAATACATCCCTCTAGCTCTGCTCATCACTAATTTAGAGCTAGCCTGGTGTGTCTGAGGTCATTGATACCATCTGAAGCATGTTGTCTAGACAACTCTGAAGCCACTGACCATGGGAGTAATTACTTTATGCAAATAAAAAAGGTATAGTAGTGATATGTGCCATGGCCAGTCTTAAAATCTGAATGGATAGCTATAATCATGTCTCCTCTGAGGGCATGTGCTTCAGGGCAGGCACAATACAAAAGAACTTTAGTTTCTTTCTCATGCTCACTCCTTTCTTCTTTGTCTTCTTCCTTGCCAAACCCTACTAATTTCAAAAGATCAATAATCATTTCAACGTTTTCATTATAAGCACACTCAATATAAAATTCTGTAGATAGCTGTTCTTGATGTAAAAAATGCAGGGACAGTAAGATTCTGATATAATTGTCCAGAATTCTCAAGGTTCTCTTCTTCAGCCCTCCCACATTTTAAGTTCCACTTCTTTATTAGCACGATTTCTTGGCATTTTGCAAACTAAGTATATACAATGTTTATTATAAAAAGCATAGCTCACATTTGTAGTAAAATACCATAAAATAATCTTTTAAAGGGACAATAAATAAACAAAAAGAAGACCGTACTCCTAAACCACCCTGTGAACAGCACAGTGCACTGGAAGTGAGACCAACGTATTTACGTTTGATCTTGTCACTTCAAGAATGTGGCTCTTTTCAGCCTCTTTTGATAAAACTCACTTTTAAAGGCCCCCTAAGAAATGCTCAGTAACATTCTTCTAGTAAACTGTGGGTCAGAGCTTGCAGGTTAAAAAAAAAAAAAAAAAAAAAACTTATCAAGAAAGTCTAGTAGTTTGTCAATGCAATGATTTTCTATTTGCTTTTGAATTCCGTGCCATACTCACAAGCAAGGAATTTTTAAAGATAATTTATATCATTACTTGTAGGCTTAGGTAATGCTAACCTGCTCTTGGAGTAGTACATTAAGGACCATTTTATCCTGACAATAAAGTGAGACTGTGTTTACATACTGGACTACAATCGCTGTTTGACTAATCTGTAAAGGGTAGATTTTTCTATTGCATTTCAATAGCTCATCTACTTCAAACTGTTGTGAACTTTCTAAAGATGTGTTTTCATTTATAATAGCAGATCTTGCCGTGTGGTAATCTGGAATTGAAGTTTCAGTGACAGATTCATTCAACTAGCACTTTGCATGAGGCATTACTGAAAACATTATTTTTTTATAAAAAAAAAATATATAAAAGTGACAAAACCTTCCAAAGATAATTTCTGCAATTTAGTAAACTAAGGATTTCAAGTCAGGCATCAGTTTCCGGGTGTTTTTCATAATGGATTTCACAGCAGATGACCTGACAGGCAATCTCATGATCTGAGCCGTGCTTTGCAGTATATATACACACTGCCGACAGAAGCACTGGAAGTCACCCTCCCTTTCACATGACATGCCTGCAAGTTAAGCACTGCAAACGTCCAGAGGTCCAGACTGACCCCTTCACCTCCCGTCTGGGAAACATTCTTACTCCAAGCCATTTATTCTTGACAACAAACAGAGCAGGGCCATGGAGCTTATTTTCAAAGGCCAACAGGAACGACGATGAATGGAGACTATCTGGTGTGACAAAGGCTAGCAAGGACTGTGAATCAAATTGCGAAACCTATGCCCTAGCAGAGAAGAATGGGAGAGAAAAGAAAAAGAAAGAAGGAAGGGAGGAAGAGGCACATAGCGGTGGTGGATAGAGTAACCCCCACATTTGACTTCCTCTTTAATCCTCTTTTTATTTGCTTTCTCTTCTCTCCTCTTTCTCTTCTGCCCCACCCATGTCCACCTCACCCCATTACAAGTATAAAATGTCATATACAAGTATATGATATAGATGCTACCCTGCATACATTAATAGTTTATTAAGAAACACTAATTTCTGTAGATGTCTCAGAGTATGGCCATCATTACATGATATCACAACAATAAATTTGGACACCTAGTTCTAAAGGCAATTATTTCTTTGTTTATAGTCCCTTACACTTGAGCATATATCGCAGTGCATTACCGTCTTGAGGTTTTATTCTTATAACTCACATTACCCAGCAGTGTCTAGCACCTAGTCAAAGCTGAACACGGTCATTTTTTCTACACCAGAACTGTTTATATTTGAATTAATGATTCCATTTCTGTGTCTTGGGTCGACATAGGCCATTTCTGCCCATGCAAAATGAAACAGAGAGTTGATAAAGCTGAAAAATACACTTTTATCTAAAAGTATATGGTATCAGTAATCTTTTCTCTCCCAAAGCATCTACTTCATTGTGAAATCTTTAGCCAATGGATAATAACTTTTATCAAATAGAACCAGCCAATGTTCTGTTCATCGGCTTCACGAGAATGGCCTGGAATGTGAGGAAAAAATGCTCCAGCGAAGGATTCAGGAGAACAGGATTGTTGTTCTGGCCTCAGCGCTTACCGTCATCACTCTAACCTGTAACTTTTTATCAAACAGAAATTGCTTCTTTGCAGCTGGCAAGTCACTTAAACTCTCTCGACCTCAGTTTCCTCACTTGTATATGGAAGTTCTTTGAAAATGGTAAAGTATCATATTAAATGCACGGTAATGTTATCAGAACAGTTAGTGGCCAATTGCCACCCTCTTGGACCACTTAGGTATAAGGTTGACATTCACATAATACAAATGAATAAAAATAAAAATATGGTTGATATTATCATATTATTTAGTCATGAAATTTAAGTGAGGGCATATTACCACTAACAGTAATTATCTGTAATTATGTTGATATTCCAGTGCAGAAATCAATGTGTTGATATTCCAGTGCAAAAATAAATAAGAGAAAACATCAAGGTAAAAACAAAAGTAAATTAATAGTTTTTTTTTTTTAAAAGACATTATTCAGAATTGAAGAAGGGAGCCATGAATTCGACACTCTTAATAGATAAACTCTTAGGCATCAAGAGATGTGTGCCAGAATGTTTTATAGCAGTATTGTTTATAATAGTCAAAAATACTAGAAATAAGAAATAGCCATAGACCATAAAGTGAATAAATTTATAATAGTTATATAATGAAATACTAAATGAGAGTAAAAATTAGTGAAACACAGCTCCAAGCATCAGCATTTATGAATCTTTAAAAACTGACCCCAGTTCACACCATCAACATCACTCAAGGTGGGCATGGGGGTCTACCGCTAAGGCCACTGCTGATTCCAGAAACCATCTGTAGCTACTGACTGCTGCCAGCCAAATGAGAATGGCATCTGCAAGATCCCAGTGTTTCCAGAAATGTTCTACTACTTTCAAAAATCAGTGTCTAAGCCCGCATGATCTGAGCCTAGGTCATATGCCTAAGGTAGAGGCCCTCTTCTTAGCTGCAAGGACACTTAAGAAAACAAATGTCTGGAAATTTGAACTTGCATATGCAGAGGCAGGTTCTGTCAAATAAGGTGGGTATTTCCCAAACAAGAGAAATGGCTTTAGATGCGAAGAGGCCAAAAGGAATGAACTATTTACTAAATAAGGTAGCCCCTATGCCTCCCTGTCTCTCAAAGTTCTCACATCATCTCATAATAATGTGAGATTTGAGCTCAATTTGAGTAGTTTCACAGGTTAGTTTTCGAAAATGTCTTTCTCCAAGCTCCATCCCTAAATTAGAAAACCCTGAGGGTATTCAAATAAATAAATCAATTATAATACAGGACAGGGCAAATGGATATCTCTTTTATCAGTCAAATTATTGTCTCGTTTGGGTTTTTAACAGTGTTAAACCACTGCAAAAGGCCCGCAGTGGTTTTCATGAAATATATTTTATTAATCTGGTAATCATATTGAATATTTGTTGTCTGGAGCAAGGCTGCCAGGTTTCTAGGCTGAAGATACTTATCCATGACTATTATCCCATCACTAATCATCGTTGATAAACATTGAAAATATTAATCAGCTTCCATCTGATCACAGTCCCCCACTTAACCACAGCAAAATCTCTGTTGTTTATGTACTGGCTTCTTTCCTCCCTCATTCATTTTGCTCATTTAAAGCCTCTCTTCCTGGCCACTTCATTCCAAACATATCCTGACAAATAGCGGCAGGCGGGGATATAGCCCATGGTTCAGATTACGCTGACATTGAATTAGACACAGCAGAGAAGAGTGGAAATATACCACTGATCTGACCCCCAAGATAAAACATCACAGGGGAATGTGCGTGTATCATTAATTCTACTCCAAGAATAGGTCAAGAGGGCAACAAGTTGATCCCATGGAATAGCCGAGGGAAAGAAAAATTCCTTATTGATGTGAACAGTGCTGGTAGATTAAAGTTTAAGAAACTTACTGTGGACCAAAGACTCTTCCAGCAGAGAGAGGAGAAAAGCGGAGAGAAGGAAAAAGGGGGAAGAGGAGCAAGCAGTGTTGGAGAAACGATATGTAGAGATAGGAAGTATGTGCGAAGACAGTAACAGAACAAACACAGTCCACAAACAATGGGGGATATTAAAATGATTGTTATGGCATTTGACTTTTTTTAGATGCAAGAAATATGCCCATATGAAATAGATATTAAACAGAATTTGGTGCTTAACAATCTCCAGGCGCCCTGGCTTTCTCATACAATTGACCCCTGTAATAGTAACAAAGAGATGTGGACAAAATAACAAAGCTCCCAGAAAAGTACAGCTTGTCCCAGCAATGACCCTCTACAGCCAGGTACAGCTAGACACCTCTCAGTCTAGAATATTCCACAGACCTTGCTACTTTTTTGCTTCTGCTTTTGAAGCAGGTGGAGGATGGGGAGGGCGGGGTGGGGGATGGAGTGCAGGTATGGGCATGTGGGAAGAGGAAAAAGGAGTTGTTTGGATATGGGTGAGGTGGTTTTTTTTGTATGTGACTGATTCAAACAGTTCTATATAGGACAAGGTGATCTATGCCCACCAGGAAAAGGGTTTTGCCAGAATTCCAAATGGAAAGCAGAGTTTAGCATAATTTCATAAGGAAAAGTCATGTATTGAGGACTTAGGTTGAGCCATGTGAAACTCATTTGGCAGGTCAGAAGTGGCCAAATAGTGTCAACATCATGTTTTTAACCCCATGGACGAGGCAACATGGACGGTACCAAGGCTGCAGAGGCGAATGAACAGACCCTGAGCAGAGCCATAGGGAGCAGGCAGCCCAATGGGAAAGATGACAGTACTCGATTTATCACACAAATGACTGTATGATTTTAAACTGAAATATGTGTGAGGGTCTGTGACAGAGGGCTCAGACCTGGGGCTAATGTCAGGAGAGCCTCGCTGAGGAAGTGCAGAGAGCAAGGGGGTCGGGGTGCAGACAAGCAGAGCAGGAAGCAGTCCTTTTCTCTTCAGACAGTATAAAGTTCTATGCCAAGTATCAAGGACCAAGAAGACACCGTGCCCATTGTACCAAACTTCATGGAGACCACCTTCTAGTGGGTGAGGTAGTAATAAATAAGCAAACAGATCTATAAACAGAATGATTTCTGGTAGTAATATGTGCTCTGAAGGACACAAACAAGGGGTTGAGAGGGAGAATGACAGAGGGGGATCACGAGAGTGGTCCAAGAGGTCCCTCTGAGAAGATGACATTTATGGTGAGACAAAGGATGGGAAAGAGCCTATACACAAAGAATGCAAGGAAAAACATTCTAGGCAGAGGAAACAGAATGAACAAAGATTGTGTGATACACAAAACATACTCAGTGTCTCCAAAAAGTGAGTGAGGAGGAGAGTCATGAGGATGAGGTTGGAAATAGACAAAAAAAAGAGAACATTTAAATCTTCTAGGCATGGCAGAGGATTCGGTTTTTATTACAAGAGGAAGGAATACTCAAAAATTTTACAAGTAGTGCTTATTATCTGAGTATTACAGGTTGTAATATTTTCTCTAGTTAATTAATTCTCTATCACACTTTGAATGCACAGATATAATCCCCATGTGGCTGAGTACTTTTAATGTATTTTGAGGTAGGGACAATATTTTTGAACAGTGTGTACATCTTTAAACAAGTAACAACAATATAAACACTGAAGAGTAAAATTGGAAAAGTAGTAGCCATAACTAGTTACTGGGCACAGGGCTACACTATATGAGGCATGATTGACATGTAGTACCTCATTTAATACTCACAATAAAGCTGTGAGTTCAATACGACCATTATCCCTATGTGAAGAGGAGGAAAATGAGGTAAAGTGCTCACTGAATATGCCTCCGTGGTGCCATCGGATTGACACTTGACTGATGACATTACAGTACTTCTAAGTGGAAAACATAATTTAGCATAATTTCAGAAGGGAACTACTGTTTCACAGTTCGGCTCAAAAATTTGAACATTCATTTTACCGATTCCAAACATTAAGCTGTAGAAGCGAAAGCCAGGGCACTATTTGCAGCTTTTTTTATTAGTTAGGTTTTGGGAAAATCTTTTAACATTTCTTGGCTTCCATTTAGAGGAGTTTGACTTAGATATCTCCAGTAAAACACAGGTCATCCAGGTAAGTATGAATTTCAGATAAATGATAAAGAATATTTTAATATAAATTATGTCCTATGCAATGTTTGGCAATATCTGTCATATACGAACATGGAGTCCTGACTTTTATTTGCTAATATCTGGCAAGTCTGGTTTGAATAGACCAAATGGTTAGAGCTAGCCCAGCAAAGCATGTCAATCAATGATGAAATTTTCAAGTCATTGGTGAAATGAGAAAAAAAAGGGGGCACTGAACTTATTCATATTGCTAAATCATTCATTTTAAAGGATAACTTCTTTTTAAGGTGTTGTCTTTTGTGTAATCAAAATATTTATTTTTTATGAAACAATAAAAGCTTTTTTGTTGTTGATTATTTTATTAATTTTTAATTAGTGGTTGTTGCCACTACTCTATTTAAAAAAAATATTACCACAGCTTGTTTTGTCTGCTCTTGACATACCAATAGAAACTTATGATAGGTACTCTTTTATCTGGCTTATTGCACTCAGTATGTTTCTGAGATTCATCAGTGTTGTTGCATGCTTCATAGTTCTTGCCTTTGTATTGTTTAGTAGACTTTCACTGTATGACTTACCACATTTTATTCATCTTTTCATCGTTACTGGACATTTGCATCACTTCCAGCCTGGAGCTACTATGAATAAAGCTGCTATGAACATTTAGAAATAAATCTTTATGTAGACATGTGTTGTCATTTCTTTTTGGTACAATATACTAAAGTGGAATTGCTGGGTCATATGATATGTGTATGTTTAATTTGATTAGAAAAAACTATTTTCTAAAGTGGCTGTACCATTTAATATTCTCAGCAGTAGTCTGTGAAAGTTCCACTTTCTGTATATCTTTGTCAACCCTTTTAATGTCAACCTTTGAAATTTTAACCAATGTGGCGGGTGTGAAATAGTATTTCACTGTGATTTAAATTTTCATTTTCCTAATGATTAATGGTACTGCCATCTTTTTGTGTGTTTTGGGCCATAATATAGCATCTTTTATGAATTATTTGTCAAATATTTTCTACTACTATGCTAGCTGCATCCCAGAAATTTTAATGTTCTGTTTTTATTATCGCTCGTTTAAAAATATTTTCTTTTGCTTTCTTTAAGGGGCTATTTAAAATTATACTGCTTAATTTCCAAAAATTTGGGATTTTCCAGATTTTTCCAGTTGTTGATTAGTAATTTAGTTCTGTTTTGTTTAGAAAACATGCTCTATATGATTTTAATCCTTTAATATTTAGTAAGACTTCTTTTATTGTTCAGCAGGTAGTCTACATTGGTAAATAGTCCACTTGAAAATATTGTTTATTTTGCTGTTGTTGTGTGGAATGTTCTATAAATGTCAATTAGGTTAATCTGGTTGATAGTTTCTCAAATCATCTACATGCTTACTGATTTTTGTCTACTTCTTCTAGACATCTACATATGCTCTGTTATTAGTGCATGCAGATAATCTTTGTGCTTTGGTTTTGATACTATCTATTACAGTAATTCAAGTTTATCAGTGTTTTCCTTTGTGGTATCTAATCTGTTTTTAAATCAAACTAGTAAATTTTATATTTCATATAATTCATTTTTCACCTGTACAATTTCCATTTGGTTCTTTTCTTATATCTTCCATTCTTTTTATCATTATATTTATGTTTTCCTTTAAATTCTTTATAATATTAGTGTAACAGCTATTTTAAAGCCCATAGGTGCTAATTTCATCCACTCGGTGATTTCTGTCTTATTTTACTATTTTATTTTCTGAAAATGGATCACATTTTCAACGCTTCATACATTTAGTAATATTTTTAATTGATGGATGTTGAGATTGCTATATTGTTGAGAATTTAGATTTTGCCTAATACCTTTAAAGAGTGTTTAGTTTTGTTGTGGAAGGCATTTGATTTTCTGGCCGATGGGTTTGATCATTTCAAGGCTTATTTTAAAACTTTGTTAGAGTAGGTTTAAATTTCCCTACTCCTAACTTGTGGCCTTTCTAAGGTCTCAAATGAATACCTGGGGTGTTCAGCAATGTCTCTTCACTCTAGCTGATCAGAAATCCTACCACTGAGTAACCTTTGTAATTTCTGTTCAACCCACAGTTCCTCAAAAGCCATTCATTCTCCACCAGCTCTTGTACAGTTTGACCCTGTGCAAATGCAGTATAGTATTAAGCCAAAGATTTCAAAGGATCACCATGCAGATTTATGGTGATCCTCCTTTGCATAGCTTCCTCCTCTCTGTAATCCTACCCAGAAATTTCCTGCTGCCTCTAATTATGATCTCTGCCTCCAAAGCTGAGTACTCTGCTTGAGATCTTCCTCCCTGTACCTTGATTTGGAAAGCACTTTCAGGCAGAAAGCTGGAGCAATTACAGAGTTCACCTCAAGGGTTTCTGTATTCTCAGGGATCAAAGCTCTGTGCTGCCTATTGCCCAAAGTCTGAAAACATTTTCTTCAATTATTTTGTTCAGTTTTATAACTTTTATGTCAAGGTGGTAGGTACAGTACCAGTTACCCTGCTATTGCTGGAAGTAGCAGTTCTCATTCTCTCTAATATCTTTTAGGTTATAAAGAATTTTTGAAGTCTGGGAACAAATGGATTTCATGGTCCCTTAATGAATTATCAAATCTAAAATGTTATTTCATTCAAATGTTTGACAATCACATTGAACATCTTCTATGTGCCTGCCATTGTAAGGTACAGAGAACCAAAAGTGAGTAACATAGGACTCCTATCTTCAAGAAGCTCTTAGTCTAATAGGAGATGGGGAAATAGAAACTATTATGATACGGTATGAAATATATTATATTATCAGAAATGTGGTAATAATATTATGGTTAATTTTAGACGGAGTAGGTATCACAAACTTATGATTTTATCCCCAATAGATTTCAAGAGACACATGCAACCTTTCTCAGCAGGCCAAGGTTGTATGATTTTATATTTGGTTTCTCCCAGGCAATCCAATTCAATGACCAGCAATGAACATTATTTCTATTTCCCGCATTGGGGAAACAAGTTGTGAAAAAATTTTACTTTAGAATAAAAGCAGAATATAGGTGAACCTTAATTTTCTATTATTTTGATGGCAACATTCTATATGCTTATGTGTGCTCATAAATGTTACTCCCAGGGAACTCAGATCTCCAGGCATTTATGGGTATGACAAAGCCAGGGATGAGACAGGCTAAATATTTTTTTTAATAATAGCTTTATTGAGAAACTATTTATATGTCACAACATTCACCCTTTTCAAATATACAATTCAGTAGAGTCTTTAAAAATATTCACAGAAATGTTCAACTATCACCACTATTTAATGTTAGAGTATTTTCATGACCTCAGAAAGAAACCCTGTGTCCATTAGTTGTCACTCCCCATTTCCATTCCTTGCCAGATCCTGGCAACCACTAATTTACCTTTTGTGTCTTTGGATTTGTCTCATCTGTCTATTTCACATAAATGGAATCATATAGTATGTGGTCTTTTGTGATCAGCTTCTTGCATTTATCATGTTTTCAAAGTTTATCATTGTAGTTGTATGTATCAATACTTTATTTCTTTTTATTAAAGAATAATATTCCATTGCATGGATATACCACATTTTTTCAATCCATTCAGGAGTTGATTGAAAGTTGTTTTCCCATATTGGCTATTAAGAGTAATGCTGCTATAATCATTTATTTACAAATTTTTGTGTGGATATATATTTCCATTTCTCTTGGATACCTGAGTGGAATTGCTGGATCATATCATAATTGTATTTTAACTTTTTGAGGAACTTCCAAACTGTTCTCCAAATCAGTCATACCATTTTGCAATCTCATCGGCAATGTAAGAGAGTTCTAATTTCTCCGTATTTTTACCAACATTTTATTGACTATCTATTTGATTTTGTTCATCCTTATGGGTATGAAATAGAATCTCACTGGGTTTTGATTTAAATTACTCTAATGACTAATGATGTTGATCATCTTCTCATGGGTTTATGGTCATTCATATATCTTTTTTAGAGAAGTATTTATTCAGATATTTTGCCCATTTTTTATTATTTATCTTTTTATTATTGAGTTGTAATAGCTTATTATGTCTGCTAGATTCAAGTCTCTAATCAGATATATGGTTTGCATATATTTTCTCCTATTTTATGGTTTGTCTTTTTTAATGCTGTGACTTGAAGCACAAAGTTTTAATATTTATGAGGTTCAAGTTGTCTGATATTTTGTCATTCATAATTTTGGTGTTTTATGTAATTAACCATACTTAATCCAAGGTCACCAAAATGTACTCTTATGTTTCTACTAAGTTTTATGGACTTAGCTCTCATATTTAGACTATGATTCATTTTGAGTTAATATTCATAAATGGTGTGAGAGAGGGGTCCAACTTACTTATTTTCAGGTATATATTCAGCTGTCTCAACACCATTTGTTGAAAAGATTATTCTCTGTCTATTGAATTATCTTGGTGCATTTGTTGAAAAAAAAATGGATGATAAGGTAAAGGTTTTTTCTCAAATCTCAACTCTGCTCCATTGATATGTGTCTTTTTTATGCAAGTACCACACTGTACTGATTACTGTAGTTTGTAGTAAGTTTAGAAACTGGGAAGTAAAAGTCTTTTGACTTTGTTATTTTTAAGATTGCTTTGGTTACTCTGCTTACTTTTATTTCCATATAAATCTTAGAATCAGATTTGTGAATTTCTGCAAAAAACAAAAGTAGCTGGTATTTAGATAGGGATTGCATGGAATCTGTCAATTAATTTAGAGAGTATTGCCATCTTAACAATGTTAACTTTTGCAATCCATGAACACAGAATGTATTCCCATTATTTAGATCTTCTTTAATTTCTTTCAATGATGTTTTGTAGTTTTCAGTATATACATCTTACATTTCTTTTCTTAAATTTATTCCTAAATATTTTATTCTTTTTATTACTACTGTAAATGGAATTATTTTCTTCATTTTACAGTTAGATTGTTCACTGCAAATGAATGGAAATGTAATTGAGTTTACATATCTGTCTTATATCTTGCAACCTTGCTGAATTTGTTTTTGAGTGCTAATAGTTGTGTGTGTGTGTGTGTGTTCCTTAGGATTTTCTATATACAAGATTATATCATCTGTGAATAACAAGAGTTTTATTTCTTCTTTTCCAATCTGGTGCCCCTTTTTTTCTTGATTAATTGCCCTTACTACAACCTCCAATCGTGTAGAATAAACACGGTGAAAGAGAACAATTTGTCTTGTTTCAGGTTTTAGGAAAAAGCATTCACTCTTTCACCATTAACTATGATGTTAGTTGTGGGTTTTTACTAAATGCCCTTTATCAGATTGAGGAAGTTCCTTTATATTCTTTGCTTGTTCAGTGTTTTTATCATGAAAAGGAGTTGGATTCTGTCAGATGCTATTTATGTGCCTATTGAGATGATCAAGTAATTTTTGGCCTTTATAATATATTGACTGACCAAGTTTTATATTAGATCAACTTTACATTCCATGGAAAATATCACTTGGCTATGATATATAATCTTTTTTATATATTACTGGATTCTGTTTGCTGGTATTTTGTTGAGAATTTATGTATATATATATATTTATATGAAATATTGGTCTGTAGTTTTCATGTTGATGTCTTTGATATCAAGATAATACCAGCTTCATGGAATGAATTCATGGAATTGATTCTATTTTTTGAAAGCATTTGTGAAGTACTGAAATTAGTTATTCTTTCAATGTTAGTATAATTAACCAAGAAGCCATTCAGGCCAAGAATTTACTCTGGGGGATTTTATTAAATTACTAATTCAACTTGTGTTTGTTACAGGTGTATTCGCAATTCTACTTCTTTTTGAGTCAGTTTTGACAGTTTCTGTCTTTTAGGAATTTTTCTCTTTGATCTAGGCTGTCTAATGTGCTGGTATACAGTTGTTTATAGCATTCCCTTATAATACTTTCTAATTCTGCAGGATAACCAGTGATGTCTCCTTTAATTACTAATTTTAGTAATTTGAATCTTCTTAGCTTTTTAGTCACTCTAGCTAAAGTTTTGTCAATTTCATTGATCTTTTCCAAGAACCAGCTTTTGGTTTCATTGATTTTTCTCTATTGTTTTTCTATGCTCTAGCTCATTTATTTCAAATCTAATCTTTACTACTCTCCATTGCTTGTTTTGGGTTTAATATACTCTTCTTTTCATACATAAGGTAAAGTTACTATTTTGAAATCTTTCTTCTTTTTTAATATATGTATTTATTGCTATATATTTTCCTCTAAGCACTACTTTGGCTGTATACCATACATTTTCATATGCTGTGTTTCTTTTTCATTAATCTCAAAGTATATTCTAATTTACTTTTTTAAAGCTTCTTCTTTAACTCATTGGTTATTTAGGAAAATGTTTAATTTCCATTTAATTGTGAATTTCCCAAATTTTGCTCTGCTATGGATTTCTAATTTAATTCCAATATTGTTTGAGAATATACTTTGTGTGATTCCAATCCTTCAAACTTTATTGTGGCTTACCTTATCTATTATCATGAGATCTGCTGTGAGAAAGTGCCATGTGCATTTGAGAAGAATGTATGTTCTGCTGCTGTTGGGTAGTGTTCCATAGCTGTCCGTTAGGTCTATTTAGTTGATAGCGTTGTTCAGCAATTCCATATCCTTGTTGATGTTCAGCTTACTTTTCTATTCATTATTGAAAATGAAATATTGAAGTCTCCAACTATTAATGTTGATTTGTCTATTTCTCCTTTCAATTCTGTCAGTTTTTGTTTCATGTATCTGGGGGCTCTGTTATTAGATGTATGTATGTTTATAATTGTTATGAGTTCCTGCTGGATTGACCTTTTTATCATTGTAAAGTGTTCCTCTTTGCCTCTAGTAATAATACTTTTCATAAAAGCTATTGTTGTCTTATATTAGTATATTCATTTCAGTTCTCTTTTGGTTACTTACGGATTGTATGGTTTATCTTTTCCCATTATTTTACTTTCAACCTACTTATATCTTTGAATCTAGTGTGTCTCTTGAAGACAGCATATAGTTAATGTTTTACTTCCACTCCTCCACATCCACCTTTTGATTGAAATGTTTGATCCATTTACATTTAACGTAATTACTAATAAGGAAGAATTTAGTCTGCCATTTTTCTATTGTTTTCATATATCTATGTCGTTTTTTGTTACTTTATTCCTCCATTACTGCCTTCTTTATTTTAGATAAATATCTTGTAGTGTACCATTTTAATTCCATTGCTCTGCCTTTTTCTATATTTTAAAATTTATTTTCTTGGTGGTTGCCTTAAGGATTATTAGTAACAGCCTAACTTAAACTAATTCATATTAATGTCAACTTAATATCAATAGTATATAAAACTTTTCTTCTATATAGCTCCATTTTCTCTTCTCTTCCATATTCTATTATTATCATACAAATTATATCTTTATAAACCGTAACACAGTTTGCTATTATTCCTTTATGCGGTTTTAAACCACATTAGAGAAGAAAAAAGTTACAAACAAAAATACATTTATACTGTCTTTCATATTTATCTATACAGTAACATTTCTAGTGTACTATTTCTTCATGTTATTGTCTACCTTAAAGGTCATGGGCTCAGTCTTGTATAACTAGGCAAGTTATCAAGAACCTATCATGATCAAGTCCCTTGCTCAAGATCACAAAACCAGAAAATAATGAAGCCAGAATTAGAATTGAAGTTTCCTTGTTCCTAATATGGCGCTCTTACACATATAAAATTTTGCTTTGTCTAAATTAATCTTCCCTTATTTATTACACCTAATAAACCTAACCATCTCTCAATAAGACCCTGCTCCAGTCTCAATAAGGTGTCATAGAAAGCTCAATAAGGTGTCATAGAAGTGTGTATTTAAAACTTTATTCAAAAATTTGGTACTGTTTTAAAAAACTATAACTATGTGCCAAGTCAATATTTGAAATATAATTATTATTTCGTTTTTTATCCCTTATTTTGTCCCCAAATATATCATGAAAAGATGTTGTTCAAAAGTTCTCTATAACTCAGTGGTTTGGAACTTGGAATGCATTTTTATTCTTTTTTAGAAATTCTATGCAACTCATAATATTGAAATTTCTAAATCCTACAATAATGTAGCTATGATATGTTAGTCACAGTACTATAAATAGTATCACCTAGTTTTTATGGTAGTATATGTTAAGAGTTAAAACTTATATCCTTCCTCTTCTCTGGCAAAATATCCTTCAGGAGGATTTAATACTCTCTTCCACCCATTATCCCATCTATTGGTCAGTGTAGGCTCCAAAACACTGATCATATTTTCATAGCCAGGAGAAATATGTAGCAAGTTGGATCTGGATAAATGAAGAGCTTTACACTATAATTTTGTATAGACGAAGGAGAATATTTCTCAGTCAAGGTCAGTACCTTGTTTGTCTAAAAGCAAAAATACTGCCCAGAAAAATCCTTATGTATTTGGAATTCAGAAAAGTACTAACAAGGGTGAGGAGAGCTTTCTTTGTTCATTTCTTACTTCTGCTGACTTCCCATGACCCAACGGTAAAGTAAAGTGAGAATCAGGGCCCCAGGGATGAGTGTTAGGGGTTGACAGTACAGAGTATATAAGAAAGGAGAAATGATGGTGACTCCAGCATGGCAGGAGCACAATAAGCTTCCGTGGCCAAAATTCTTAATTTGTCTTTCCTGTGTGTTTTCTTCTGGGGGTGGTGGTGGGTTGTAAGTTCCAAATGGAAGTTTCTGAGTCCTTCCATATCAGACCTAAAGGGATGTACAATGTCTGTTTGGCAATTCAACTGTGCATTCCCAATGCACTGTATCCAAAATGGACAAAGGGTCCAATAATTCTAACAAACCTCTATTGTAATTAAAAAACATGATTTGAGGAGTAAACTTCAATTGCATGTTTCATGACACTTTCACTAAAGTACAAATTGCGCCCATATTCTGGGAGCAAGCATGCCATATGCCTAATACTAGTTTTGCTGTTAGAAGATGACACCTCCTCCTGTCCCTTACCTTTCCTTCACTTAATTGTTCTTAGCTATTCCCCATTGTATTCACTTGACCCTTTTTACTGTCTTTCAAAAAATGAATGTAATCCTTAAATAGAACTTTATATACATAAAAGTTAAACAAAGGCTTGAAAGAGTTAAGCAAATTAGAAGGTATTCCTCTTTGGACTCAGATGTGTCCTCCCAACTGTGAATATTGTAAGGGGTATCCTTATGAAAATATAACTCCCATAGGGAACTTAAAGGCAATTAAAATAACATTAGTGTTTTTCATAACTTTACAATGTCTTTACGCATGTGATAAAACCTTACTAATTATTGAAAAGTTATTTGTATTAAGGTTTCAGAGCAGAGAGATAATCTGTGCTATTTAGAATCCTGAGCCATCGCCAGGGAGCTGGCTAACAGAACCAGAATTCCCTTGCCAGCATCTCCAGTTGCATCAGTGAACCTCAAACAGGATTCTTTGCTGACAAATATTAGCTTATTGTAGTTTAAAAATAAATAAATACCTTGAGCAAATGTGCAGTGACACCAAAAATTAGTTTCCACAAACTGACTAAATATAGTATCTTCTGGGAAAAGGCAAATGAGTTCAAGTGGAAAAAAAAAATCAATTCCTCGAATGAAGAATATATATTTCTTTAACTAGATGAAAAATTTTAGTGTTATCTGAATGTAATCATCATTCAAGGCTCACTGTATGGAAAGAAGAAAGACGGAGGCTTACTGCATAATTTCTCCAATTCATTTCAGCATCAATTTGGTTGGGGAACTACAGAACACCTGACAGTGCTCTTAACATATGCTAGGCATCCAAACCATACACCAATTCCTCAAACCCCCTAATGAGCTAACATATGATAAGCTAACCACGCAAAGTTCTAAAGGCATGTTATCGAAAATGTGGAGAGGAATGTTACTGAGATTTCCAGAGTCCAATAAGGGAACTTTCAGAGATGAAAAGGTCCTTAGAGGTCAACAACTCTGTCACTGTAAGGATAAAGAAACTGAGATCGAAACAAGATCAAGTGACTTGCTCAAGCCATCCATCCAGTGTCAGGATCTAGGGTGCAAAGAGGTCTCATCTTTTGGGGAAATACTGTCTCTACATAAGTACTATAGGTGATTCATGGCAGAGCTATATTGACAAAGATATCAGCAAGCAAGCAAGCCTTCTATTATTACTTTGAAACAGTGAGTATTATGGGTGTGGTGATCTGGGGTCAAGGTCAGATTACTTTAAGACAATATTTGAATTCTTTAGCAGTCCCTCAGTACCAGAGTTCAGGAGCAGATGACGCCAATCTGAAAATGGCTATCAGCCCCAGGGACAACACTATGAGTAATCTCTGCTCAGATAATGAAGACTTGTCTGTATTTGTAATCATCAGAAACCCATGATGAACTGGACTCCATCTAACAGCTGATAGCAGAAAGTATTTGATTCCCTGAAGGGACAACTGCTGCCTGACTGAAGTATAAAATTAGCATAGCCAAGGATAAGATCATTTCCTATGCTGGTACACCTATTGGTAACTCAGTAGCATTAGTGCTCACTTAGTAAGAAAAGGAAGCAGGGAGCAAGTAAGTCAACTTCTTTTTTTTAATTTTTATATATTTATTTTTTTAATTATAGTTGACATACAATATTATATTAGTTTCGGGTGTATAATACAGAGATTAGACATTTATATAACTTACTAAGTTATCACCCAAATAAACCCAGTACCCATCTGACACCATACATATTTATTACAATACTACTGACTATATTTTCCATTCTATACTCTACATCCCATGACTACTTTGTAACTAACCAATTTGTACTTTTTAATCCCCTTCCCACCTCATCCATCAACCTTCACCCCAATTCAGCAATCATTAAAACGCTCTCTGGATCTGTGAGTTAGTTTCTATTGTTTGTTTATCTTGTCCTCTAGATTCCATGTATAAGTGAAATCATATGAAATCATATGACATTTTCCTTTCTCTGTCTGACTTACTCCACTTAGCACAATACCCTCTAGGTCCATCCATGTTGTTGTAGATGGCAAGATTTCATTCTTTTTATGTGTGAGTAATAGTCTATTGTATATATGTGCCACCTCTTCTTTATCCATTTATCCACTGATGGACACCCAGGTTACCTCCATATCTTGGTTATTGTAAATAAGGCTGCAATGAACATAAGGATGCACATGTTCCTTAGAAGTAGTGTTTTGGTTTTCCTTGGATAAACACACAGAAGTGAGATTATTGAGTCCTTCTTTTCCTCTTTTTATAGCCTTTGTTTTAAAGTCTATTTTTTCCTGGTATAAGTATTGTCAATCCAGCTTTTTGTGTTTTGTCTCATGTAGGTAGCATAGGTAATGGTTTTGTTTTCTTATCCATGGAGCCACCTTATGTCTTTTGATTGGAGCCTTGAATCCATTTATATTTAAAGTAATTATTGTTAGATATGCAATTATTGCTACTTTATTATTCATATTTTTTATTTTTTTTCTTCTTTTTAAAGGAGTCCCTTTAGTGTTTCTTGTAATACTGGTTTGGTAGTAATGAATTTCTTTTACTTTTTCTTGTCTGAGAAGCTCTTTATCTATCCTTAAAATCTAAATAATAGCTTTGCTGGATAAAGCAATCTTGGTTGTAGGTCCTTACGTTTCATTACTTTGACTATTTCATGCCAATCCCTTCTGGCCTGCAAAGTTTCTGTTGAGAAATCAACTGAGTCTATGGAAGCCCCTTTATAGGTAACTAACTGCTTTTCTTGCTGCTTTTAAGATTCTTTCTTTGTCTTTAACCTTTGGCATTCTAATTACGACATATCTTGGTGTGGGCCTCATTGGGTTCCTCTTGTTTGGGACTCTCCGCGTTTCCTGGTATTGTATGTATATTTGTTTCTCTAAGTTAAGGAAGTTTTCTGTCATCATTTCTTCAGATAGGTGTTTAATTTCTTGCTCTCTTTCTTCTTCTGGTACCCCTAGGATGTGAATGTTGATACACTTGATGTTGTCTCAGAGGCCCCTTAAACAGTCCTCATTTTCTAATTCTTTTTTCTTGTTCTTCTGGTTGGGTGTTTTCTGGTATCTTATTGTCCAAACCACTGATGTGATTCTTTGTTTCATCTAATGTACTGCTGATTCCCTGTAATATATTCTTCATTTCAGTTATTGTATTCTTCATTTCTGATTGTTTTTATGTTTCCTATTTCTTTGTTGAAGTTCTCACTGAGATCATTGAGCATCCTTACAACCAGTGTTTTGAATTCTGCATCTAGTAGATTGCTTATCTCTATTTCGTTTAGTTCTTTTTTCTGTTCTTTCATTTGGGACATGATTCTTTGTCTCCTCATTTTGGCTGCCTCCCTGTGTTTGTTTCTATGTATTAAGTAGAACTGCTATGTCACCTAGTCTTAGTGGCCTTATATAATTGATGCCTTGTGAGGCCCAGTGGTGCAATTTCCCTGGGCACCTGAGCACAATGCTCCAGGTATGTCCCTTGTGTGGGCTAAGCGTGTCCTCCTGTTGTGGCTGAGCCTTGGCTGCTGTCTGCACATCAGTGGGAAGGATTAACCCTCAGGCTGATTGATTATGAAAGAATGGCCATGACTACAGTTGAGGAGCTGAGGTGCAGGGGCTGACCCTACAGAGTAGGATTCACTTTAGCAGGGCTCTGGTTCCTGCTGAGTCTGCCCTTTGAGTGTGTCATTTGTGGAGGCAGCTGAGCAGTACTCCAGCTTGGTCCAAACTGACCAATGGTCATGCCAGCCTGGGACCTCCTGGGAGAGGCCCTGCCATAGGCCAAGTTCAGCTGCCTGTGCACCACCTGGGGCACCTGGCTTGAGCTACAAAACAATCCACAGGTTCCCGCCACCTATTCTGGGCTTGCAAGTGCCTGATAGAGGCAAAGCTGCAAACAAAGGCCGGCTGTCCCTAGTGCTGGGCTTGGGGCTGCAGCAAGCGGTATGGGGCATGCCGAGGTCAGAAGCTACTTGTCTGGGGTTTGTGAACCTTTGAGAGATTTTAGGAAAGTCTGCAGCATGAGACAAGACAGGCCATTTGTATGGAAAAGACACTGGAAATGGCTTGGGTGGGAGTGTAAGTTAGGTGGGGCGGGGTCTCAGGGAATCATCAGGGTTGGTGGAATGGTATAGCCAAATTGATGGAGACTCAGATAGGGCTCAACAAAGAAACAATTCCCTCCGCTAGCACTTCTGTTTGGTAGAAAGCTGCCCTTCCAACCCTCGCCCTGAAGTCATATAATTCAATTCCTCCTCGTATGTCCCCGGCACCTTTCAAGCTGCTGCCGCAACACTGGAGCGCAGAGCAAGTGAGTCTGTCAGTGACTAAGTCCATGTGCAGACCTTTTAAGAGGAATACCTGGGACTCCTGCGGCCCTTCATCTTACTCAGCCACAATCTCTGCTGGTTTTCACAGACAGAAGTTGTGGGGACTTCTCTTCCTGGCACTGAAACTCTGGGCTGGAGAACCTGGCGTGGAGCTGGGACCTCTTGCTCCTCCAAGGGTACATCCATAGCCAAGATATCCCTCCCAATGCTTAACCCCCACATGGGGCTAGCCCTTCCTACCAGTCTCAATGTGGCTTCTTCTGTATAGCTTTAGGTATGGGACTTCTGTTCAGCTAGATTTCAGGTGATTCTCACTGGTGGTTGTTCTGCAGGTTAGTTGTAATTTTGATGAAGTCATGAAAGGAGGCCAGTACAGTGTTTACCTATTCCTCCATCTTGACTAGAACCAAGTAATTTCATTATAAAGTTTGCAAAGTTCTGTTTTAAGTCCATTAAGTGTAATAAGCCAGCCCAGCTGAGATCTACCAGCAGAATTAGAAGATTATGTCTTCATTGCTATATTAAACAATCAAAAAGATTGTGAGGATAGTTTATGACTGAGTCCAATCACAGTAGTTTATCAGAAGGAGGGCTCCATGTTGTTTTCCCATCTCCTACAGGCTTCTGAGAAGGACTGCAGCATGCAGGTGCTGCCTATGGGTGAAGAAAGAAGTTTGCAGGGATGGAGTTTCAAGTAATGATCTACTTATCATGACTGACATGCTTTTATTAACTTGAAACCAATGCATTGAAAATCAAAATATGTTTCTATTCATTATTTCTTTATTTTGTAAATTGTAACAAAGGTGTCATGTTTTTATAAATATATTTTCATATGCACCAAACACACACACAGACACTAACAACTACAACATATAAAATGGAAAAATAAAGAAAGAAACAAGACTAAACATGTGTAAAAGTTAGAAAGAAATGTTCAGGCTGCAGAAGGATATAGGAGCAAAGGGCCAGAGAAACCACTTTTGAATAAGTAGAGGCTAAGTGAATCAGGGAGATCCTTAACTCTGCCTTCTCTGTTATCCATGCTATGCCCTGTCATGAAAAAGAAAGAATGAACTGAGAACTATAAATCAGCCTTCTGCTTATGATTAAGGTGCTGTTTACACAGCTGATATTTAGACTGACCTTCGCTGGGTTGTGAAGTTTGTCTGTCTGGGGATCCTCGAATCTCAAATCAGAAAGCATACTGCTGAGAACCAACTAACTTGGAGGGAGATGAAGTATTATCTTCTCCGCTGAATACAATTTTGCTTGGTTAGTCTTCAGGCAGCATACGCCATAGATATGAGGATCTCATGAGGAGCTGAAGAAGTTTTACATTTGTTTACCACTTGGCAGGCTTTTCCTAGGGGTACCCACCACCCTCCTGTCTCTGTTATGGAGGAGGCAGCAAAACATAGTGGTTAAGAATATGGACTGTAGAGCCTAACTTTCCGAGTTCCAATCCTTTCTGTACCTCAGTTTCTTATCTATAAAATTAATATAATAGTAGGATAACTTTTTAACTTTCCAGTAGAGATTAAATGAGTATGTGCATAAGCCAATTACTTGTCACAGGCTAAGTTATGATTTGGTTCATACCTAATGTTAATACCTTGATGCTTTATTTCAAAGCTTTCCATCTGCTACACACAAATATATATTTTGACACAGGTTATGAAGTGACAAGACTTCAATACTCTAAAGAGAAGTAGCTCAAAGTGATTAAGAGCACAAATGTTAAGGTGAGATAAACCTAGACTAGAACACTGGCTCTGCCACTTATTAACTCTATAATCTTAGTTAAGTTAACCATTTCCAAGCCTCAGTTTTCTAACTTGTGAATTAAAGATAAGACTATCTTATATGATTATTAAGAAGGTTAAAAATGATTGATATATGAAAAGTGTTCAGCATGATAACCTAGTCGAGTAAGTACTCAGCAAAAGGAACTATGAAACTATTGTTTTTATTATATGCTAGAATAATACAATTAGAAGTAAATATAAATATCTTCATGAAACAATACATTGTGTGAGAGATCTACCTGTTTGTCTGTCTGCCTACGTATCTATCTATATACATATCTATATACCTACCTATCTATATACCTACCTACCTTCCTACCTACCTACTTACCTATCTATCTTTTAACTTTCTCTATTTTTTCCACTATTTAAATGGCAGCTAGACCATTCTATGCTTCTTCCTCAAGGAAGAGATGTGACAGCAAAAAAGAAAGACAGGCAAATTTTTCTGGTTTTGAGTGTCAAAAGCCAAGACCCCTGAGGCAACAAAAATGACTCAGCATAGACTATCAATTTTGGAAAAAAGTTAATGATAAAAGAACAAAACTTTTCATACTCTAAGGCACCCCATCTCCTACAGATTGGATTGAGGAAATGATGTATGCATAGATGTTGGTAAATTCCATCCCCAAGATGGAGTCCTATGCCCTGCTCCCTGGGTCAAGCCCTGGAGAATTAGTAAAACCCCTAAATTTGCAGCATCTGAAAGCACTGGTGACTTGTTCCCCATTATACAGAGTAGGATAAAGGAATAAAAAAATCACCAAAAGGAAATAAATGTCTTCATGCTGGATACACAACGGGAAAGTCTATGTCAGCCTTGAAAGAGTCTGTCACATTGTGATCAGAGAAAGCCACTGGAGCTAAGGAGACCTACAGAAAGAACCAATGGGTACTTTAGCTGCAATTTGTGTAGAATGTCAACAGATGACCATGTGGAAAAGAGGATGTTTCAGTGTTTGCCATCATGAATACATATCATCGGCAGTTAGATATCCCTTCATCTTTTCCTCCTCACAGTGAGGCTATGACACTGAAAAAGTCTCTTAGAACCTAGAAACAGCCATGGAAAAGAAAGACATCTCAAAATGAATAAAATTATATTCCTGCCATCTTGACAAAATAAAAATTAAGTTGAATTATATATGAAAAATAAATTCATATTTCTTACAAGGGCAACTTTGTGCAAGGACTAGAACTACCACCTTCCACACAAGTGGATAAATTGAAACTTAAGATAAATCAATTGCCTCATTTCACACTCTCCTCTGATATCCAACAGAACTATCTCAATTCTCTTTCTAATAATAACTAGAAGGAAATCTTGGTTTCATTTTATATATCCCATTTATAGAACTAATCCTAATCTTGATATATTATGGGATTACTAACTTTTCAAATTATTTTTAGCAAAGCCCCTTTTCATACAAAATCTTATGCAGAATCTCAATATCAAGAAAAGGTAAATATAGAGCTTTCTTTGACTAAAGTGGGAGTGGACACTGTCTAACTCCCTTAAGATATCTCTGTGGATCAGCAGAGCTCTGAAGGACAAGCTGAAGCTGACTTAGTGGAAAGGTCACTCTATTAGTCTGCTCGATAACAAAATTTCACAGGCTAGGTGGCTTAAACAACAAAAATTTATTTTCTCACAGTTCTGAGGCTGGAAGATCAGAGTGCCAGGAGGGTTGATGTCTAATGAGGCCTTACTTCCTGGCTTGCAGACCGGCTGTTTTCACACTGTGTTCTCACATGGCCTTTATGCTGTGTGTGCCCATAGAAGCAGCTCTGGTCTCTCTTTCTTTTCACATAAGGACACCAGTTCTATCAGATTAGGGCCTCACCCTTATGACTTCATTTAAGCTTAATGACCTCCTCAGAGGCCCTATCTCCAAATACAGTCATATTAGGGGTTAGGGTCTCAACAGATGAACTTTGTGGGAATACCATTCAGTCCATAACAGTCACCTTACTGAAAGTTTGGTAACCCAGGAGGTACTCTCAACTGATTCTCATCAGCTGGTACTGGAATAGGATGCCAAGTTTCTCTGAGATGCAGTTTCCTCCCTTTACTAATGAATAAAATGAGCTGAATAATTTCTCAAACAAATTTATAGAATTACCTGAATACATATAAAAATTTTAGGTCATAAAAATTCTATCTGCCCAATCTATCCATTGTTGTTGGTGTTACGCAAACTTTAAACGTTGTTATTCACCCCTCTTCTTTATCCTTTCAGGTAAGAAAAATGCCCAGTTTCCATTACTACCCTCTTCTGGAACAGCATTCAAATATGTTAACACTATTTATCATCTGGATATGAAGAGTATACTCTATCAGACCAATCCTTCCTTCTACATAAAACTACAAAAGCCAGACAAATTATAAAACATAGTTATTTGAAGACAGTGGAAAGGAACAAAAGCATCTAGAACCTGAGGGACCATAATTTTGGGAGGAAAGAAAAATACATTCAGGTGAGCTGACATTGTCTTTTATATTCTCCTTGAGGCATCTACAATAAGTAAGTAACCCAAGGCAAAGAAAGGCCAAGAAGAAAACGGTGGCTTAGAGTCATGTAACTCTGGGTGGTGAAATTTGGATTTAAATGCTACCATGGCAACATTTATAAGAATAGATGACAAGCTGAATCTATAGAAATAATAAAATGAAAATTATAGTATCTAAAAATGTAATAACGAAATGAGGAACTCAGTAAATAGATTTATCACACATTAGATACAGCAACAGAAAGAAAAATATACAGATGGAGGCAGGTTAGAAAAATATGAGACATATAGGATATCATATAAAAGACTAATATACATGTAATTAGAGTCACATAAGGTTCAGAAGTAACTTTTTATGGAAAAATAGAAAAAAATTATCTAAAATTAAAAAAAGATATCAAGCCAAAGAAGTAAACAACAGTGAGAGCCATATGCAAGACAGATTTAAAGAAAAACACACTTAGTCACAATGTAGAAAAACTAATTATAACCAAGGACAAAGATAAAAATATTAAAAAGATAGAAATAAACATTATAGTTTACAAATAATTATCTTCTAAGGAGCAATGCAAAATTTACAGCTGACTTCTCAAGAGAAACAGTGAAGCCAGAGAACAATAGAATGTGATCTGAAGTGCTGAGAGAAAATAACTGTCAAACTATAATTCTAAATCTGGTAAATATTTCAAAAACATCAATGATAAAGGACTTTTTAAGATAAAAACCGAGAGAAAGCAACATCAATATACCTGTAACAAAAGAATTATCAAAATATGTTGTATAAGCGGAAGGAAAATTAACCATAGAGAAGCTTGGAGGTTCAAGAATGAATGAAGAAATACTCAATGGTAAATATGTGTGCAAACGTACATGAGCGTTGAATGAATAAAACATTAAAAATTAGTATTTGGCAGTTTAGAATGTACAGAGAATTAAAGGCAACAGTAGCATGTATTTGGGGAGGGGAGTAAATGGAGTTAAATTATCCTTTGCATTGTCAGAAAATTTTAAAAAATACTTGCAAAAAACTATAATAAGTCAAAGATGCCTATTGTTATATCTAGGGTAAACTGAAAGCAATATATTACTAAAATATAACAGAAAGAAATAATAAAATACTAAAATGATTGCCAGATTAACAAAAAGAAGGCATCAGATTGAGGAAAAAATAGAATAGATGATGTAAATAAATAGTTTATGGTAAAATGGTAGATTTCAGCCCCAAGGCAATTGTATTAAATATAAATGGAGTCGCTTCCATATAAGAAAAAAAAAAATCATCTGGCTAAAAAAAGAAATCCAACAGCATTTTAGCTTTAAATATCAAGATATGGAAAGATTGATAGTAAAAGAATAGAATTTAAGCAGTAAACCAAAAGAAAGCCGATTTTGTTATCCTAACATCAGATTAAATAGGCTTTAAGTTAAAAAGAATTATTGAAGATATCGAGAAATGCTTCATAATGACAAAAAGGTCAACTGACTAGGATATAAGAATTATAAATTTGTATGTACTTAATTACATTGTCTTAAAATAGGCAAGATAAAACCTGACAAAACTAAAAGGAGAATCACATGATACACAATCATATTAGACTTTATAAAACACTTAGCAACCAGTTGTATAAGATGACCAAAAAATCCGTAAAGATAAAGATTTAAAGAACATAAGTGAGCCACTTATGTTCCCTGAAAATAGTAAAATTATGATAGCAATCAATAACCAATGACTAGAAAATGCCCAAATGGTTGTGAACCAAGCAAGTCACTTTTATTTAATATGAGATTAGATATTGTAAAGATGTCAATTATTCCCAAATTAACATTTAATCAATACAATCGCAGTCAAAATTCTAGCAGGTTGTGTGTATATGTATGTGTATATGTATAAAACATGATAAGCTAATGTTAAAATTCAGATGGAAATGCCAAGACCAAAAATATTAAAGAAGTCTTGAAGAAAAACAAAGTTGGATAAGTTTGTACAACTACTTATCAAAATTACAGTAATAATGCTGTTTAATATTGCCTCAGCATAGACAGACTTATCAATGGGACAGAATAGAGAATCTACAAAGAGACACAAACATGTCCAATTCCTTTTATGTAAACGTTAATTGCAGGGCCAATTATGTATTCATATAAAAAATAAATCTCGATCTTCTCACATATATAGAAAAATCAATTCCAGTTGGATTCTCAGACAAAATATAAAGGTAGCACAATAGAGCTTCTAAAAGACAACAAAAGACAATTTCTTCATGACCTTGGGGAAGGCAAAATTTCTTACGTAGGATATAAAAAGTAGTAAGCATAAAAAAGATTAGTAAATTGAGTCTTACTAAAGTTCAAAACTTTTTATTATCAAAAGATACCAATTTGAGTTTATGACACCAAATCAAGCCACATTGTAGGGGAATATATTTGCAATACATTTATTTGAAAAATGAATTGTATCAGAATATATAATGAAAAGACAAATAACCCAGTCATTTTATGAAAGAGGATGTCTAAAGGCCAATAAACATCTGAAAAGATTCTTGACACCATTTGTATTAAGGGAACGGAAATTAAAATCACAAATTAATCCCGTTCCCTACCCCTTAAGAGGTTAAAATAGAAAAACAAAACAAAACAAAACAAAAACAAAAACAAAAAACAAGGAAGGGAAAGAAAGAAAATATTGCAATACCAAGTATTGAGAGAATATGGTATAAGAGAAATTCTTAGACAATAAAAATATTATATGATAATATATTAAGTCTGACATATGCATTACCTATGACCCAGCAATTTCACTCCCAATAAAATACGTACATTTATAAAACTGTACACAGCAGCATTATTTCTAATAATAAACAACTACAATAAAAAAATTGATATAACACAAATGTTTGTCAACAGGAGGTTGGATAAATAAATAGTAGTATATTTATACAATGAAATTTTAGATAGTATTGAAAATGAACAAACTATAGCTGCATCAACTACATAGATAAATTGCACAAATATAAAACTAAGCAAAAATATTCAGACACATCGGAGTTACCTTGGAAAGAAGGTGACTCTGACAAGGCATTAGGGAAGCTTCTGGTATATTGATACTATGCCATTTCTTCGTCTACGTGGTGGTTGCATGGATGTGTCACTTTATAAAACTGTCTTGCATTGTACACTTAAAATGTATGCATTTTTCTATGTATGTTATAATGTAATAATTAAAACTTAAAAAGAACAGAGAATAATAGAAATGTAGAAACACTTTTGCTATAGTTAATAAAGTCATCTGGGTGAGAACACCAACACTGACTTTACATGATGATGAGTAAAACAAATTGATGGAAATTTAGGAAAATATAGTGGATCAACTTTTGTAAGGTACCAGCTAAAATACAATTCCATGCTAAACTCTTATTGAATATCCTGGAATTGAGTAATGTATTGTGGTGGATAAAAAATGTCTCATAATCTGAACAATTTTTTTAAATCTAGTAAAGATCCAAAGTATATATAAGCAAAAGAGAATAGTCCTAATGATTTTGCAAGAAAGACAAACTTAGAAGAGACCGTAATATACAGACACAACGAAAATAGAGTAATCAATATTGGAGAAATAAGGACAGAATTCATAGGATACTGAATGGAGCTTTGGCAGCAAAATGTCACAGGGTTATCATTTTTGGTTTGACCAGTGGGATTTACATCTGGCCACAGGAATCCCTTGGAGAATATTAGTTTGTCGGATGGTCTATAATAGGGAAGTTCCATTCTGTATTATTTCTTGTGAATTTTAATAGCATATACAGTAGATAAATTAAGCCACTCTTTAAAAAAAATAATAAGATTCACAATTTACTTTCCTTGAACTCAGTGTTGAAGGATTTGGGCTGAGTGGCATAAGTGGTGGCTGAAGAAAATGGGTCTTGCCATCCTGGTCACTGTGTAACATCACTCTAATCTTCCCCAGGCTCTACAGAATGGCACTGAGAGTTCATTCATGGCAAGAAAGACCAGAAACTCAAGCTTAAAAAGACCCTTACGGCAGATTCAAAGATCAGGGGTTGTTTTTATTTATTTATTTCAAACTGCATTATGTAAAAGAGTTAATTTCCCTTGAACTTTTAAGCACCAGATGGGCCTGCACCTTCCCAGGACTCTCCTTCTTTAAAAGCACAATTGTTGTTCAGTTTCTCTCAGGTGCAGATTCATTAACTCTTGACTGGTTCTCCTTGTTTACCGACTACTTGTGGAAAAAGCCATTTACCCTGGCAAATGTCAAAGTTAGTGCAAACTGTCCTTGTCATCAGTCACTCTGGCAGAAGGTCAGGGATAAGCTTTCCTCAAATGGGCAGCGTCAAACAAAGCAGAGCTGGACTTAACTCACCAAAAGGAAGAAAGGAGGCCTGCTCTGAGTTGATAAACATTCCTGTGAGCTTTCAGGACAAAAGATTAACTCCTCTTTTGCCACATCAAGAACTGCTCACTGGAAGATGCCTTAGAATATCTGGATGTTTTAGAGCATATGAGATAGGATTATAAAATAATGAATAACTATATTTATCCATATCTATCCCTATATCCATCTGCATATCTAACTATCATCTCGTGTTTTAAAACAAGTATTGTAACTTTCAAAGTCTCCAATTTGGAAGTATACCCCATTATTCTAGCCTTTCTCTAGCTGATCTTTTTTTTCTTTTTTTTTAAATAATTTCTCCTCTTAGTTTACTTTCATAGGCAAGTTGTAAACCACATATGAAGAGCTGCTGCCACAGTCTTAAATGGCCATCTTAATTTATTTTCATAGAATAATTAAATTCTGGAGTTGGATGGAAACTCAAGACCAACCTAGTCCAATCAAATAAAGCCCTGGCAGCAATTTTGGCAGTTGTCATCCAGCCTCAGTTTGGTCATTCCTGCTGACGAAAACACCCCTGCCTCACAGAAAAGTTGTTCTGAAGTGGAAAATGTTTTATCGTTACAAGGAAAATTCTGCTTTATATTTAGCTAAAATCCATCTCTGTGGAAATTTAGCCCATTGGTTGAAGTTTTGCCCTCCAGTAGGAGAAAGAGGGCCAGTCCTTCCTCAATTCAACAGCTCTCTAAGTATTTGGAAGAGTTCTCATGCAATGTGGAGGAATTTTCTTCTCTGGGTTTACCATTCTACTTCTTTCATTAAATGACTGCCAGTCAAGGTATTTTTTTTGTTTGGGCTCCTTTGAATGACCAATATGTCCTTCAAATGTGAGATCCAGAAATATAAACTATACTTAAGATGTTGGATCATGAACTTCATATATATTTATGCATGTCATGTATTTTTTAGATAATATATACACACAATTTTCCAATATATCGATTCCCACATTAATTCATTGAAGAATCACTTAATACCAAAAAGACTTTAAGCTACATGCAGGCAGGTTTGCTTTTGTACTTCTGTATTTCGATCCCAAATCATACACAGGTATGTTTTTAGTCACTGTATCAAGTTTTTAACTTTAGTCTTTGCTACCCACACTCAGCCACCTGTTATAGCGGCATATGAAAGACCATATTATCCTTATAGGAAAATCCTGGAGACCCTGTGAGTATACTATTCTCTTTTTGCTATACTTGCCTTTACTATTTTTTCCTTAGGGTTTGGCTGGGCAATTTTGTTTCTCTTTTCCAAAGTTATCTTCAGAGGTCTTGTTCAAATCACTAACATATCATCTTTGACCCAATTTTAATGACCTAAATACCTCCAGCAAAACAAGTCCTGCTCTTTGACATGCATCATCACTTATCTCATCAAATTCAGCTGATTTTTACCCATGAGTACCTATATCCCACATGGAATAAAAAAGGGACATCTTTGAGGTACTTCTTATATCTTCTGCATTTTCTTTCTTCTGTATATGATCCTGATTTTGCTTTCTTGTGGTTTTTCCAAAACTTTTTCTTGACTAGATTTTCCTCCATTCTCTCTAGAGTTCCTCCACATCGTGTAATTATCTGATTTATTAAAAAGTTTTCTTTCTCTACCTCTGCCTCATTTACCTTCTCGGGTAAGGAGACAAACTACTATTTATAGCTCATGTAAGAGTAGAGTACTTGGGGGTTGGGGGAGGGAATTAACCTAGAGCACCATGGAATATAAGGATGATTCCTGCAATGCTCACACTTTTTGGATGGCAAGATGAACTCACTTTGTGTGGCTTATCCTAGAAACTGTCTCATAAATTGTCATGACAGATTGTCTGCTTGTCTTGTGTATCCCCTCTTGACTTCATTTTTGTTTAAACCATCCTGGGGACTCCATCCTCCAACCACAATCTTTCTTTCTCAGTCTCCCACGGTCTTAGCAATTGACACCAACTTATACTACTAGATACCAGTCTCATCTTTTTAAAACAAATATCTAAACATAACAAGAACTTTAGAAAGTTTTCCTCTTGAGGTTTCTCATCCTTTGTTGAAAGACTCCTGTTTTCCTACCTGCAGTAACCCATCCCCTGCTCCCACAGCCACTACGCACTCATTCAGACATTTAACAAATTATACCTAGGAACATGTGGTAACTTTCTAACTCGTTAACCTGTCTCTAGATTCAAATCCCCACATCTAACCTATATGCAAGCACAAAATGCACTTTTGTATTTATTTCCCGACTCAAAATCTCTGAATTTTTCCAATGTGCACCAAATAGTCTTATCTCTGTAGCTAGACTTTCCTAGTTGTAAAACAGTTGTAAGAACAAAAATTGCTCATGTTTGAAAAAATATAGGTAATATTAAATAAACACATTTCAAGCTACATGGAGATCTTTTATAATTATTATTCTTTTCCTTAAAAAGAGTCTCTCATTACTCAAGTTGAACAAGAATAATCCACTTAGAACTGTATAGATCATCGTAAACCCCACATAAAGGTCTGTCCATTTAGAGTATTTTAGAAAAATGCATATAAATACTGGACTTGTCAGGCAGTACCAGTACCAAGAAGTGAACAGTTCTAAATAAAATTTGCTATTACCTTATTTCTAGTGTACCTGTGTTGCTGCAAGCTTCACCAGGCCCCTTGGCGCTTTGTGCTGAGTGTCCTAAATGTTCCTCCTTATCTCCTCTCCCACTGTTGATGGCATAATCTGCACAGGTCATGAAGGGAGAGGCTCACTTGGAGGCTGCACCTGCTAAAATGGGGAAAATCAATTTTCATCATCCAAAAATACAGAACTGCTGGCACACAAACTAGTTGCTCAAAATCCCTAGGGTCCAGAAGGGGAGTCCCACTAAGAATGATACATGCGTGGAACAGAAGTCAAAATACTCTCTTCCTGTAGCCAGAAGGAGGGACGTGGGGAATGAAGAGGTGGAGGATGGAATGTTCCTGTGCAGGTCTCCAATTCCACAATAAATATCAGATGGAATATACAGTCATTTTTGCATCAAAATATTAGGTGGGGATATTTCCGAGAGTAATCTATAGATCTTGATATTTTATATGTTTTCAAATGCTAAATTCAGCTGAAAGGTATAGCCTAGTGTGATTCATGTTTTACTATGTTACTACAACTCTTCATTACTTTTATTACTACTTCCTCCTATTAGACTCTTTTCTTATAATTAATTAATTTCAGGTTGGAATTTCATCATTTGATACTAGAGATGATTTGTTGGGAAATGCTAAAGTATAAATTTGCATTCTTGGAAAATAAATCTTATAGAGGGGCGATAAAACCACGAACTTTCATACAAGTGAGTGTTATAGCATATTTGTAATTCATATTTTAATTATACAAATAATGCACAAAAATTTGTTTTATAAGTTGAAACGATATGTACCTAGACAGACTAAAAGAGTAAATTCTTACTTCACATATCCCCAACCTCATTCCTCTCCATAAAAATAATCACTGTAATTGTTATCATTTAAGTGTGTCTTCCTGACTTTGTACTATTTGTTTACAGGAAATACATATTCACATATATGTTTAATATATAAATAAATGGTTGATTTTGAATAAACAGGATAGTACTCAATACTGTTTTACAACTTAGGTTTTTCCCTTAATAATTCTTTTTTTTTTTAATTCAGCAATTTATTCTTTTTCTAAAAGTTCCTTTGCTGTCAAGTACAGGCTGTGTTTAGGGTTTAGTTTCTCAAGATGGTTTTACTGTA
>NW_011888872.1:1476632-1519935 GCF_000151845.1 Pteropus vampyrus | reverse complement strand
TCACACTAAATTTCATTAGCTGCAATCTGTAAATTGTAATTTCATTATCACTCATACATTTTTAAATTTCCTCAGCAATTTCTTTTTTGACTCAAAATCTATTAAAAGTATAATTTTTAATTTCCAACATATGGAAATTTACTAGTTGTTTTTGTTTTTTGCTTAATTTGCTCTGTGGTCAGAGAACATACTTAGCATGACTACGATCTTTTCAAATTTGCTTAGACTTTTTATGTGAGTCAACAGATAATGTATTTTGGTTAATGTTCCACATGCACTTCATTTGAATTTATATTCTACAGTATTCTATATGCAGTATTCTATATCTATATCAGTCACATCATGTTCATTACTGTGTTGTTTAAATATATACTATGGTTTATCTTATTGTTTATTCTCTGCTTGGAGAAGTGTGTTAAAATGTTCCACAATCACTACAGATTTATCAGGACTTCTTAGTAGTAGTCAGTTATTTTTGTTTTATATATTTGAGATGATGTTTTAGGTGAATATAGAAATTTGGGGTTATTACTTCCTAATAAATTGAATATTTTGCTATTGTGAAGTACCTTTCTTACTCTCTACTAATAATTTTTGCCTTGAAGTATTTGCCTGATATAATATAGTTATACAACCTGCCTTTTGGTTAATGTTTGTATGGCATGCATTTTCCATCCTTTTAATTTCTCCCTTTTGCTGTTCTTACATTTAAAGTCTCTTTTAATTTGCATTTAGGTAGATTTTAGTTTTTACTTAGACTGATACTTTTGTCTTCTTTTAGAGCATTTACTCTGTTTATATTTAAAGTAATACCTAATGTAATTTGTTTTCAAATATAAAATCTTACTATTTGCTATAAGTGTGTCCCGCTCTTTTGAATTTTTTTTTCATTTTTACCTAATTTTGGGTTAATAACCATTTTAAAAGGCTATTTCATTTCTTCCCTCTATTTTACCTTGACATAATTTACTTTCAATATTTATTTTTAGTGATTATACTGATTATACTATGGATTAGAGCATAAATTCTTGACATATAAAAAGCTGACACAAGACGGTACTTTCAATTTTTCCCAGGCATTTTAAGGGCCTCAAAACGCTTTAACTCCGTTTCTCATTCTCATATCTTATAAGCTGTAATTGTTACATATTTTGATCCTCTCTCTGTATGTAAAACCCTAAAACATATTATTCATTTTATTTTTACAGTCAATATTCACATAGATGCACCCATGTGTTTATCTTTTAGTACTTTCTTTTCTTCAAACATTGAATCATTCCGTTTCCTTCTAAAGAATACTCTTTGGACTTTCTTTTAATGTGTTACTGTTACAGATGATTTTATTTTTTACTATTTTTTCTGGAAATGTCTTTTTTTCAAAAAGATAATTTCACTAGTTACAAAATTCTAGGTTAACCTTATTTTCAGCATTCAAAGATACCATTTCAATGTTTTCTGTTTTTCATTGTTTCTTTTGTGAGGTCTGTTATTAGTCAAATTGTGGCTCCTTTGAAAGTAATATTTGCTCAACTGCTTTTAAGATCTTATTCTTTGTCCTTAGTTTTTAGTAGTTTTACAATGATAGGTGTAATTTTCTCTTAATTTGTTTTACTTAGGACTTATGGGGATTCATCTGTAACTTGTATTTATATTTCAGGGATTGTCTCTTCAAAATAGTATTCTTTCTCAAACTCTACTTTTCATCTGGATATGTCTTAGCATATGTTAGACCTTTCCATTTTATGTTTCTTATTGTCTCTTCTGTATTTTTCTTCAGTTTGTGTCTCTCTGCTACATTTATGACTTTTTCCATCCGACCTATGTACTCGTTTCCTATTTCTTTTTTCAACTGTATCGAATATGCTATTAAATCTGTGCATTGAGTCCTCAATTGTGGTAATTATACTGTTCAATTCTAGCATTTATGTAAAAGTTTTTAATTAGTTATTTTTAGGGTATAGTTATTTGGCCTTCTTTGTTCTCATTGAAGCTCACTGAATCAGGTATCAGCATATTCACTAAAAGTGTCCCCGAATGCTGGCTTCATCTCTCTGTATTTCTTACTTCTCTTATGCTTTGGTTTGATGAGTTCTTTCAGTGTTTACTAGTCTACAAGTATATTAAAAAATATTTCATCTACATTTTCAGGCTGATTTTTTCCCAGCAGGATAGTTGATTCACACTACCTAATCATCATTACCAGGATTGGAAATCCAGAGTTGACTGACTTTCAATGTCCTTCTATTATTAATTTAGTCAAGTTTTCACTTAACCTTAAATCTATCTATATATCTCTATATATAACATATTGCATATATATAATTTTTATATATGTATTACATATATCTCAAAATAAAATTTGTATACAAATATATATTTAAAACATATTTATTAATGTATTTATATCTCTTTCATTAAGTATCCATGTAAATATAATTTATAAGTTTTGCCTTAAATGTGCTCATGGTTTTCTTGTTGTATTTAAATATCTTTCACATCTGTAATTCCATCTCCTTCCATAAATCAAATGTTTTGCACTCTTTTCTTAATCATACCTGAAAATTATAATACATAGATTATATAGATATACATATGTATTTTCAAAGAAACAGTTATTAATCTCATTGATAAACTACTTTAAAATTTTTCATACTATCCACGTGTGGTTTTGGTATCGGGCTAAGACCAGTTTCATAAAATGAGTTGAGAAATGTTTTCTCCTCTTTCACTTCCCAGAAGTGAAAGAACTTGTGTAGAACTTGTGCTAATTCTTCTTTAAAGTTTTAGTAGACTCCTTCGTTTGGGCCTGGAGAATCTCTTTCCAGAAGATTTTAATTTACAAATTCAATTTTATAAATAGTTATAAGACTATTCAAATTATCTGTTGCCTGTTGAGTGGGTTGTAGTAGTTTGCATTTTTTAAGAAACTGATCATCTAAGTTCATATAAGTTGTCAAACTTATATAGAGAGAGCTATTCATATTATCCCTTTATTATTATCTTAAAATCTGCAGAGTGTACTATGAGATATCTTGCTTCATTCTTAATATTGGTAAATTACATCTTCATTCTTTTTTCTTTGTCAGTATTGTTAAAAGATTGTCAATTTTATTGATCTTTTCCAAGAATCCAAGCTCTTTGTTTATTGATTTTGTCCATTGTTTTATATTTTCAATTTATCTGATCTGTTCTTTATTAATTTCTTTCAGTCTTTCCTTTAATTTATTTTATTCTTTTTTCTACTTTCTTGAGGCAGAAGCTTAGATTATTGATTTGAGACTTTCCCTTTTTTCTAACATAATTGTTTACTGCTATAAACTTCCCTCAGCACACTTCAGTACTACTTCATCTGTGTATCACAAATTTTGATATGTTGTTTTTATTTTTATTCAGTTCAATGCAATTCTTTAATACCCCTTGAGGTTTCCTCTTTAACCCCTGAATAATTTAGAAGTTTCCAAGTAGTTCGGCGATTAGCCCATTATGATTCTGCGATTGATTACTCATTTTATTACACTCATTTAATTAATATTATTACACTGTGGTCAAAGAACACAATTTGTATTATTTCAGTTCTTTTAAATGTGTTAAGGTTTGTTTTATGGCCCAGGATACAGTCTATCACAGTTTATGTCCATAAGCACTTGAAAAGAAAGTGTTTTGGGTGAAATGTTCTATAAATATTAAATCAATCCTGTGTGAGATCATTTATAACTTACTGATTTCTCTGTCTCTTTGTTTTATCAATGGCTGAAAGAGGAATGTTGGAATTTACAACTATAATTATGAGTTTGTCTACTTTTCCTTTCAGTTCATCAATTTTTGCTTCACATATTATCAGCTCTGTTTTCTGGTGCATACACACTTATGATTAATATATCTTCTTGGTGTACTAATTAATTAAACAGTATGTAATGTCCCTGATAACTGCTTTTGTTCTGAAGTCTACTTTATATAATATTAATATTATTATGAGTTCCACTACTGCTTTCTTTTAAATTAATATTTGCATATGTGTTTTCTACCCTTTTACTTTCAATATACCTATATCATCATATTTTTAAGTTAATTTTTTTTGGACAACATATTACTAGGTCATTTTTTAAATCCACCCCAGCAATCTTTATCTTTTAAGTAGTATATTTAAGTCCTTCTATATTTAATGTAATTATTGATATGTTAGGGCTTTATTCCGACTCATTTTTCTTTTTCTATTTGTTGCCTCTGTTTTTGTTTCACTGATTTCTTTTTTCTGTCTTTTTGTAGAATGGTTACACAGTTTTATAAGTCTATTTTGATTTATGTACAGTGGTTTTGAGGTTATATCTCTATATTTTTTAGTGATGGTCCTAAGTATTACATTATATATACACACTTTATCATAGTCTACTGTTGTCATCATTTTACCAGTTTCAGTAAAATGTAGAAAAATTACCTCCCTTTATATCTTTTCACCTTCCAACATTATATAATTGTTTTAAATGTTTCCTCTACATACATTGAGAACCACATTAGGCAAAGAGGAGAAGACATGACTAAAATCTACTCAGTGGAAATTCTCTTTGTTTTTCTTACATGAGAATATCTTGATTTCCCTTCATTCTAGAATTAAAACAGAATTCTGGGGTAACAGCAACAAGAACAGCAGAGTAAGAACCTCTAAAACTTCACTTTCTATAAAAACTGTAAGAGCACTGGCAAAAATAATCAAATAAATATTTTCAGAATTTTAGAAATTGATCAAAGCCTTGCAACAATCTAAGAAGTGTACTTAGTAGATAAGCTTTAAGTAACCTATTTAAAATATGTTCACAGAACTAAAGAAAACCATGTCTAAAGAATAAAACAAAAATATAAGAATAAGGTCTAAGGTCTCATTAGAGAATATAAATTAAATAAGAGAAATTATAAAAAAACAACTAACATCTACACAAAAGTCTGCACACAGATGTTTACAGAAGCTTTATTCATAATTTCCAAAACTTGGAAGCAATCAAGATGTTTGTTAATGGGTAAGTAGATAAACTGTGGTATATCCAGACAATAGAATATTACTCAGTACTAAAAAGAAATGCACTATCAAGCCATGAAAAGACATGGAGGAACCTGAAATGCATATTACTAAGTGAAAGAAGCCAATCTTAAAAGGTTACATACTCTGTGATTCCAACTATACGACATTCTAGAAAAGGTAAAACAGTGAAGATAACAAAAGAGGTTATGGGGGTATTATTGGTGAATAGGTAGAGCATGGAGAATTGATAAGGCAGTGAAAATACTCCATATGATACTATAAGGATGGATAGATGTCATTATCCATTTATCCAAATCCATAGAATGTACAATGCCGAGTGTAACTTAAGATAAACTATGAACTACAGGTGATTACGATGTGTCAGTGCAGGTTCATCAGTGGTAACAAATATACCCCTCTGGTGGAGGATGTTGTTACTGAAGGAGGCTATGCATGTGGGGAGGGGAGGGCATATATGGGAAATCTCTGCACTTTCTCAATTTTGCTGTGAACCTAAATAAAACTGCTCTAAAAACCAAATAGAAATTCTTGAGCTGAAATCTCTCTTGTTAAAAAATATATATATATAAATTCAGAGTTAGGCAATCTAGTACTGGTTTATTACTCATGATTTTATCTGTCGTGGCCTAGAATCCCTGGAAAAAGTCTGAGGCAAAGGCTAATACGTAAGTAGTTTATTTGTGGGCAGGAGTGGAGTACAGAGGAAGCATACATGAGGAGACAGGAGTGCCAATGCAAGGTTGCTTTATTATACCACCACTATGGATGACCTGTTGGAGTGTTCCATGAGCTGTCAGAGAAGCTTAGTGAAATATATCTCCAGACTTTATGACAGAAAAAAAATAGGAAAGTATGGATCCATTATCCCCCATTCTCCATTAAAAAGGGTACTTAGTAGTCCCAAGATATGTTAACTCTCCTTATACGGCATCACTAACATTTCTGGGTTAGTACTTCCTTGAGCGTGGAGGAAGCTCCTACTAGAGTCCCATGTGAAGGCAAGTGATTAGAGATTGTATGGACCAGATAGAGAGAGGTACCTGAGTGAAGGTGGTCACCTAGCAATGGCTGGAATAATAGGTGTGCACAAGAGGTGTTCAACACAGCATCGGTATCTCAGATTCCTTCCATCTTTATTTTTTTCCTCCACCCTTAGCATGCAGATTCAATTCTCTACAGCTCCTTGTGGTCAGAAAGTCTAATCATATTAGAAAAACTGTAGGTTGATAGAAAGAAGAAAGAGAAAGGAGGGCTGGGTCATACAGTTATTTAGCTGGGGACATTGCCACACCCAGCAATGCAGGGGACATGTTGATAAGGGGAGAATAATGAGAAGAATGGGAACCAGAATCTGTTACAATTCTTAAAGGAAAAGTGAAGTGGGGACAGGGCATCTTTGCGTCTTTGGCCTTTTAGAACATTAAAATGTTTATCTTGGTCATATTTGTCCAAAGTCATTTTATTTTTTACTCCCAATTCTTCTATTTCCTCTTTATGGTTGCAGACCCTCAAATGCTTTTATCTAAGAATACCTCCAATTAATTATTCCATCTTAGATGACTTTTCATTTTTACCAAAAATAAAACATTAGTGGGTATGAAACTCCGAAGATAGAAAATCAGTCATCCATCAATGTTTGAGCAGAGAAGAGATGAAGAGAGAATAGAGGGCATGATTTGACACTGGGTACTGTATTGTATATTCTCTCTATGCTAAGACTAGAGCTGCATTTTAATAGTATGAAATGCTCTTAGATCATCCTAAACACTGTTTTGGATTCCGTTCACCTCTGCATAAAATATTTCCAAATCTTTGTCAGCTACTAAGAAGAGGCCAGCTACACTCATTTGGATCCCAATCTTGGTATTTTTTCTTTACAAAATATATGCAAACGAGTAAAAACTAAACATATATATTTCTTGTACTCTCAGTAGGTAAAGAGCAGGCTATTAGCCCTTTCCTTCCCACTTCCTCTGCTCTAAGTCGTCCTGTGTGCTAACTGAAAATGGAGACAAAGGACAGGCAGTATACAAAAGAGAAGAATCAAGAGGCCTGAAGAAAGACACACGGACCCCTCCTCTTACAAATCAGGAATGTTCAGCATCTACTACAAGACTGTTGACCACTATGGTTCCTCTTTCAATCTTATTCAAGTGACATTCATTTTAATAACAAGTTAAACTCATTATGCGAATTGCACAATTCTATTAGAATATTGTTATCCCATGTAAATGTTATTAGTTCCACAAATGAACTACTCTATGTGAAACTGCTTAGAAAACTATAAAGCGCTTTACAAATGGAAGAAAAATTATAATGTCCAAGAGAGAAAGCATTATACTAAACTGGAATCATAAAATGCTGAAGTACCCACTGATGCAGCTCCAATTCAAAACTTCACCTTTGTGTGTGTGTGTGTGTGTGTGTGTGTGTGTGTGTGTGTGTGTGTGTGTGAGAGAGAGAGAGAGAGAGAGAGAGAGAGAGAAAGTAAAGGGAAGCAAGGTATTTTCTTCATAAATCCCATTTTTATGATTAATGTTCTTCTACAACATGTAATTTTCTTTCTTTGATTTGTTTTCTCATCTTACCCAACATATTTTATATCCCTTCTGTCTTCTTAGAGAAGTGCCACTTTGTTGAGGGGGGTAAGGCTTTGCAAGAAGTTTTTAAATATGCTGTTAATGAATGAATAGACAACTAATTACTTGCTAAATGTATGAACACAAATCTAGGTCTGATATTTCTTCAGAATTAATTTGGGAAATATGTGTAACATCCTTATTTATTTTTACAGGGGGCAAGATACATGAATTTCCATTTGTATATAGAAAGTCTTTTCCCTTTTTTACACAAACCTGGCTATAAGAAAGAAACCGCATTGCCAGGTTTATCTTACTTTTCAAACTATATTATAAAAAAATTAATTTTAAAATTATGATACTTGCACATTATTTTCATTCTTTTTCACTTGTTATCTCTTCTCTCCCTCCCTCCCCCTCTCTCTCTTTCTCTCTCACACACACATTAAATGTAGTCTCTGTACATAGATAGTAATATTATACATGAACTATACCAAGTGAATAAACACACAGCTTCCATTCAATGGATCATAATAATAATCATTCCCCAGTCCTAGTTTATTTCTAAAAATGCTTTTATTTCTGTTTCCCCAAACCTCTTTTCTTCCTATTAAATAAAGGGGCCTACCAGATTATTATTCTCTCAGTATAGAGACTGGATTTCCACTTTAGTTCAAACAAGAGCTCCGGTATAAACTGCCTTTTAATAGCAATGACAATTTTAAGTGTCCACCCATTTCCTCTGATGGAAATTGGCCAGCAGTAGGGTTCAATTAGCATTCACATTTGCAGACAAGTATTATATTTCCCAGATATATAATTTTTTAAAACTTAGTTCTCGGATGATAGCACTGCCAAAAGTACAACCAACTTCTAGATCAGACAAGATCAGAAAAAAAAATATTCCTTAACCTGGCACAGAAGCCCTTGCCTCTCCCAAAGACTTCTTCTTTGCAGAGATGATCTGTGAACTCAGCATCAGTGCTTCTGTTAGGCAGAATTCTCAGCTCATACTAGTACAATATCTTTTACCTGTTTGTTAGATCAATCGTAACTACATGATCTTAATCTCCTCAACTTTTATACTGTATATATTCATGTATGTGTTTTACTTGGGTTCATCTTCCCTGAATTATACATATTCTCTAAGATTTAGGGGGAAAAATTGTAACTCAAACACCATTCTTCAACTGGGCTCATTTCCTTAGTGATACCTAGATTAGTCCATGTTAGGAACTGAATTGTGTCCTCTCAAAATTCTTACAGTAGAACCCTAATCCCCAATGTGACTATTTGGAGATATGGCATTTGAGGAGGTAATTAAGGTTAATCAGGTTATGAGGGTGAGACTTGAATCCATTATGATTGTTGTTCTTATAATAAGACACAGACAATAGGGTGTGTGCACATCGTGGAAAGATCTTGAGCAGACGCAGTGATATGGAGGCCATTTGTAAGCCAAGAAGAGAGGCCTAAAGAGAAACCAACCCTGTTGGCACCTTGATCTTGATTCAGCCTCCGGAACTGTGAGAGAATAAATTGCTGCTGTTTCAGCCACCTAGTCTGTGGTGTTTTGTTATGGCAGCCTTAGCAGACTAATATTATCTGTTTCAAAATTGTGTAAGTAAGTTGCAGGTTGTAAAAAGACCCACCAAGATCTTCGCTATCATTAGGAATATAAAGACACTTTTATCTAATTACTCCCCTAATCTGCCTCTATATTATGATTCTTAATTTGTTTGTCCAAATTCCCTTCTCTCCCTGTCTGGTAACAGAGGCCAGCGGCCTGGTCATGGAAGTTACATGGAATCCAGAATAAGCCAATTACAGCACCCTTCACTTTGGCTGGTGATCATTCTGGGAAAAAGGACATGACCCACAATAAACAAATCAGAACGCTTCTCTGTTTTATATTTTTCTATAACTAAACTAAAAAACAGAAACTTTTTTTCAAATGGTCCCAAGGTTGTGAAGAAGCAAGCTTATAATATGGAGAAAGCCTGTCCATGGTAGGAAACGATAAACCCAATAAGCAGAAAAAGAAACACACATAAGAAATAGAGGGAAGGGAGGAGAGAGAGATGCTAGCACTGAAATCTCAGGTTAAAGCATCACTGAGATTACCTTTCCCTTCATACTTCTTATTTATGAAGACAAATACGCTCTTATGACTAAGTTACATTAAGTTGTTCCTTGGTCTTTCTAGTTCAGGATTATAAAGAATATGAAAATTATTCCTCATCTTTTTTCTCCATTTTTGATCTACTTTCAGCCCCCCTTCTCCCTTCCATTTGCTAATTCATCACTCTTTGGGGGCTTGGCAAGGAAAATAGCAGGAATAAAATGGTGAAAATCAAAGAGAATAAAATAAAAAGGGAAAAAAGCAGGAAACCAAATGATATTTCCACTTATAGTTTCAGATCTGAAGTCATTTAAGTCTATTCAGAATAGGAAATGATAATTAAAAATCAAAGAACTAGACATCATGACTATTCAGCCGATTCATAGTTTCTGAGTTCAAGCTCTATAGATATTTCTTCAGGGTCTCCCTCCATAGTGTTTTAACCTAAGAGATTTATTAATATTTCTGTTTTAGCATCCACCCTGTATTCAACTAGTTCTCAGTATCTACATCTGCTGAGGGCTCCACAGGCATCCATAGAGGTACCCTATTTGTCTCAAGCAGCCCCTACCCATCAAATCCTTATCTCCATCCTTCCTATTCATCCCCTTGCACTATCATGTCTTGAAACTGTCTTTTTATATTCTTTATTCTCACCCAATTAAATATATATCACTTTTGTAGCCAATTCCCTTAGGGGTCCACTCAGTAACCAGTTAGTACTAATTTGGTCAAGTACAGCTAAGATGTTACTGGTTGATAATGGATTAATAATTTATTCTTCCAGAGAACATTTACATTTTCATGGTGGCCTTAAGCAAAAGGTGTTAACCACATGAAGATTTCTGGTGTATGAGAAATACAATGAATATGTGAGAAATGGTAGTGTTTTAGCACCACTCAATTCACATCGTGTGCACGCTGGCATGACTGCTTATCGGTCAGTCCTGCCTTTTAGGGTGATTCAATATCTACCACCAAAGAGCTTTCTTTTCTGCAGGAACCATTTGCCTTCCTCTCTCCTGAATGGCCTTCACATGGCTGATACAGTTCCTCACCTCCCTCTGCTCTGTTATTGCCTTTACCAGTGTCTACAGTTTTATTAACTCGGTAAATTTAGATTCTCTTAAAGAGCACATCAAAAGTTCAAATCATGCCACATGTCCCAAGATACAGTTCTTGAAACTGAAATGGTGACTCCAAAGTTATTTCAGTTAAGAACTAGCAAATCTCATTAGAATGTTCCTGGTTTCATTGGCTTTAATCGAATAGTTTTCCTAGAATCTATGGTTTACTGGGACCAACGTGAAACAGTAGGCACAGGGCTCACAAGAATGCAATATGGGCAATTACATTAAAATTTTGGTGCTATAATTTAAGAAGAGCCTGGAAAAATAAAAGGAAGGTGCTGGAAAGAGATAAGAAAACCATGCTCCATGAGCATTAGAGGAACTACAGTGAAGAGAGAGGATAGAGACACAAAGCTGTTCTCAAGTTATGGAGCCACATTATATAGAAGGGAGAGTAAAGTTATTCTGAATTGCTTCACGGGACAAAAGTAAGGTCAGTGATGAGCTACACAACTTCTAGGACTCCTTAAACACTGTGATTCCACCGTTCTGTAAAACCGTCAGCACAGGATTAGCTGGTTGACCCACCCGGGCAGGTTTTCGTGTGGGTTCTGGGAACAGCGAGAGGAGGTGAAAAACAGCACAGAAGAGTCAGAAGCAGCAGCACTGAAAACCTGTCACCTGTTGGCAGTATTAGTCTTTTGATTGGCTTTAGCCTGTTGGCTACTCACCTGCCCATCTATTCTCTAAATGAAGTACTCCAGCAATTGAGTTCAGTTCAACAGGCAAGGACGCTGTGCTGCTATAAATCATTGGTCTCTTCCTCCCTGAGCCCTTCAGTGGAAGGAGTAATTGGTTAATTGCCAGAGTTGTTAACAAGAATTAAGAATTCAAGGGAATTGGCGAGGAATGCAGATCTGTTGCAATATGGTTAGAACAAATGTGTTTGTAAAGGGGCAGAAATGTAGAAATATGTACAACTAGTCAAAAGAAATGGGTCTTAAAGTCCTTTATAAAAATGCCTGAGACTTATTGGGTCAGTGTTCCTTTCTTTAAGGGACTAGCGTTCTTAAAAAAAAAAAAAATAGTAAAAGAAAAAGAAAACCTTCCTCTTCAGCTTTTTTCACTATATCTTCCAGCTGCAGAGTCCAAAACATTCTCCATATTCCCTCCTCTTGTACTCACTTCTGGCAGAGGTATCTCCCCATGCTTCACCCACTCTACACACCCCACTTTTCATCTGAGACAATCATCCCTTCTCACATGTTCTGATTTGCTCTGTTAAATGAATGAATGCATGAAGGAGAATTTTCAGGATAAGACACAACCAAATATACCACTGCCCAAAAGGCTCAAATCCACAGATATGTATGTGTTTCACAGGCATACATGTTTGCTTTAGCAAGTGCAGATATTATACCAGGTCCTGCTGGGTGGGACTCCTAGGCAACGCTGAGTATTCTGCCCGTGATCTAGATGTTTTAAGTAGCAATACATCTAACACTGGCACAACATTTCATGTTTTTCAAAGTATTTCCTTGATTCTATTTGCTTTGATAACAGTATAAAACACATAGAACAAGTGTTACAATTCCTATTTCCAAGATGAGTAAGTTGCAACAGGGAGCAGTTAAATTATAAAGCCAGGACTTAATCCCTAGATTTCCTATCTCTCATTCCCTACCTTCATACTTCCCATATCCTACCTTCCTCAAGAGTTCAACCTCTCTGCTTCAAAAATCTGAAGTGTCATTTTTCTATGATCAGGAACTAGCTTCAGAAATGTGCATAGAGTAGGATATCAAAATAAATAATTAAATTAAATTGCATATACTGTTTTTTTTCCAGCTTTATTGAGATGTATTTGACATATAACACTGTGAAGTGTAAGGTGTATGGGTTGATTTGATACACTTATATACTGCAAAATGATTACCTCCATAGCATTAGCTGACATCTCTATCACGTCATATAATTACCATTTAATTTTTGTAGTGAGAATATTTAAGATTTTTACTCCCTTAGCAACTTTCGTGTATGTAATACAGTATTATTAGCTATAATAACCAGGCTGTACATTAGATCTTCAGGGCTCATTCATCTTATAACTGTAAGTCTGTACCCTTTCAACTGCATATACTTGGAGGAGTGTGTATGTGTGTGTGTGTGTGTGTGTGTGTGTGTGTGTGTATGCACGTGTGTCTTGGAGGAATTGTGTACTATTGAGTTTGGGGAAAATCTGGAGCTAGTGTACATTTATAGAGTAGAAATGGATACAAGTCCAAGAGAAGCAAAGGTCAAACATGTAGTAGATTTACAAGGAGTGGTATTCTTTATCTTATAAATGGTTACAGGTAGGAGGCATATATTTGAGTCATCATAAAACCAGGGCCCCCATCTTATCTATAAAGGATCTTTGAAGAGAATTTCATGAAAGTGAAATAATGTATCACCAAACCTGTGCAAATGCAAATGACTTGAAGCACAAACAATAGCTTTTGCAGTGATAACCTGAGGTATTGTGGCCCATTCAGGTGGCAGACCAGGAATAGAAAACACAGTCAAGGGAGGGATTATCATTATATAACATAATTAAGTTGTTGGGTTCTCATAAATAGCCATATGGAACCCATATATATTCTATAATATACAGGAGCCGAAACCCTGACAGAATGAAGTGATTAATAAGAGAACTCCAAGCAGAGGTGACTAAGTAGAATGTTTTTTTCTAAGATCATTACTATTGCTTACACGAAGCGGAGGCAATCACATGTCTGGATTTTCTAAGACCATCTTGATTTCATATGATTTTTGAAAAGTTATTTGTTAAATAAAAAAAAAATCGTGAAACATTTTATAACCACGCGTCAGTCTGCTCAGTCTGCTGTAACAAAATACCATAGACTAAGTGCCTTAAACAACAGCAATTTGTTTCCTATAGTTCTAGAAGCTGAGAAATCTGAGATCAAGGTCCCAGCTTGGTTGGGTTCTGGTGAAGATACTCTTCTTGTTTGGCAGGTGTCCTCATATGGCACAGAGACAGAGAGAAAGAGGAAGCAAATTCTGTCAGGTTTCCTCTTAGAAGAGCTCTAATCTCATCGTGAAGGCTCTACCCTCATGATTTAATTATCTCCCAAAGGCCCTCATCTCCAAATATCATCACTTTAGGGAATAAGGTTTCAACGTACGAATTTTGGGGAGACACAAATATTCAGCCAATACCATCATGTAAGTCTCTTCAAATAGTAACTTTTATTATTAGAAAGAAAGAAAAATTCTTCATCGGACCACATGTACTAAATTTAGCTCAGATAATATTTTAATCTAAATAAGAAGATTAGTGGATCTCTTTAAAAATGTCTAAGATCTGGAGTTAAGAAGACCAGAAGAAAAAATCAGGGTGTCCATGTCCCCAGCAAGATCCAGTAGGAAGAAGGAACAATGGGACACTGGAATAAAGTTATTTAGAATGTATAAAGTCTAAGCTGAGCATAGTATGTCATTATGTCATTATATGAGGGAGCACGGGTTCTGACACACTGTACCTCTAGAGTAGGAAGCCCCAGCCTGGCGCTGGTTTATTTGTGCCATAGGTTTGGTGGCTCTGTGTCCTGTGTCCTTGTCTGAGTTCTGTGGAGAGCTCAGAGGATGTAAGTTATTACTGGAGAAGCTCTTTTGCTAAATACTCTCTAAGTCTTCGGGCACAGAGAACACAACTTGAAGCCCTGCTAATAGTGAACAGCAACAATGGAAAGGAAGTCTGCCTTTGTCACTTCCCCACAGACCTACTGCACAGCCCGGGGTCTCTCTGGTCTCCAGTGTCTCACACTTCATGGGACAACAGAGGTCAAAGGCAAAGTTCTATGCAGCCAAAGCTCAGGTTTCAGCAAGATATAGGCAGTACCACCTCCAGTAAAACCTAATCTATTGATGGAAACACCTACCAGCAGTGGTGGTATGAGAGGCTGTGCTTTTTAGGAGGCAGAGATCCTGTGCACTAGAGCCTGAGAAATGGTAATGCTAGACAGAAGCTAATGAGATTACAACTCACAGGCTTGATAAAAGGTGATTTAACTAATGCATCAACAGACTGCTTCCCATTACATCAGTGCTAAATATTTAATAAGATATTAGCCTTCATATCAGTTTATCTAAAAAGAACTTTGAAAAATAGATCCCATGGCTAGAGATCTACTTCTGGTATATAGATGAGACCTGCTAGAAATCAACAAAATACTCAAATGTCCATTGAAAGGGAAGCAGAGACATGAACAATAAAGCATTGATGAGAAACATCAGAGAAGAAAATGCTCAGTTCAGAAAAAACTCTAAATGTACTGGTTAGTGGTTAGTGGCCTGTTCTTAAAGAGTGTTTATCCATCAATTTGAGTTTTGTACTTACAAGATCTCCAATCAGAGCTTTGCAGCCTCTTCATGTTTTCATTGCAGGATGCTTAGGGATTGTGTGTATCTATAAGCTAGGTCACCATATTTAACATCTTCTCCCCCATAGTTATCCTGCTCCATCTAATACAGAATAAGCTCACAGATCCTAACCCCAACAGGTTTTACACCTGCTCGTGTGTTTTCCTGAGTTTTTAATCTCTTTGACGCCTTGGGGTTTCTAAAAAATATTGTCTTAGCATTCTATTCCCATTACCAGGTATAAGTAGTTGGACTGGCAGCTATCTAGAGAGTCTGGGAGGGAAAACTTCACAAAATTGGCTCTATTCCAGGTATTTCATCATGCCCAAGGATTTGCTTAGCCAGTACAATTAATAAGTTGCTACTGCAACATCAAGAAGTGAAAAATATCTACTGTGGCCATAGGAACTGCTATGCTAACAACACACAGTTTCTCTAGGCTAAACATAGGGCCAGAATCAATGAGAGAGAATCTTAGAAGATTGATTTCAGGAACAGAGTTTTGATCACACTTTGTTGAGTTTCCATTCTCGCTCTGTAAGTAAAGAACCAAGTTTGTTCCCAGCGCTCAGATTCTTGGCCTCCCACATGGAAATTGAATCACAAAGACATATGTGTGTCTATGTGTGTGTGTGTGTGTGTGCGTGCGCGCATATAGACGTATGCTTGTATTCCAAACTCAAGAGAAAGAAAAAACTTCCCCAGATTTTTCAATTCCTATAAGGATTGTAGTTTACTATTTCTGGATTTGGATCATTGAGTTCCCTGGATTATTAAACATAGCAAAAAGCCATCTGCAATGAATCGGGCTTGCTCCTCTAATTGAGTCATGCTGCGAAGCCCTTTACTGTTTTCCCTCACTTCATTGCTGAATATTTTTTCAAGAATGATAGAAAATACATTTTTACTACTAATGCCACCTGCAGGTTAAAGAGAAACTGTTGCAAAATTCTTGAAATCCTCACAGCACACTGTAATAAGTCCCTTCAAACTATTGCCCAAACCTTGCCAAACAGCAGGAATGTAGTCTCATTTCATTGATGACGTTCTTCATCAAAAATATGCCTTTACAATCATTATTACAGCCAGCCTTCCCTCTTTACTTGACACTCAGTCCAGTTGATACTTACATCTAGGAAAATGTAAAAAGTCATTTTCTAGGAAATAATTGCTTTGGGCTACTTCATGCAATAGCATCCCAATGCTGTTGCAAAGTGTCTCATGTCATTGGTAAAGATGGTATGAGAGGTATCCTCAATCAATTAGTTTCCAAGTGAATTATTTCCTGGGTCAATCAATCATTTCATGCAAGTGCTGTTACTTGGGTTCACTGTGCTAAATGAATTAGCACACGCTGTGCCATCTAAATGTCCTATTTTCTTAGCTAGGTAAGGTTTCTTAAGGAGAGATATTGTTTTCCACTCTAATTAGTTCCTTCTTATTATGACTGACATTACTGTTACTACATTATGATTATTAGTCATAGTAGATAAACTCTGCTATCAGTTCATTATAAATTATGCTTCAGCTTCCAGCCACAGTGATGTTATAATCCCAATTATCTGACGAGCACTAATCTAAGAGGAAGTGAAGAACATCTCCATCAACATTTTTACAGAGATTCTAGGTTACTTGATGTTGCCTAACAGGACAGTCACTCCCCTCCCCGCATTTTGTCACAACCAGAAGCAGGTGGTTCGATGTGTGCACCACTTCTGACATGATGTCACATGGAATGTGATTACGTAATGTGATGACAAGGACAGAAAGAATAATGTGGGGAAATCCTTCTTGACCAGAATAGGCAGCTGGTGACAACTTCAACACCTACCCTGTTTCTTAATGAAATTATTATACCTGAGCACAGAGGTGAAGAAATAGAGCCAATTACCTTGGTGCATCTGACAGGCCACCCTAAATGGACACTCAGCTCCCTAATGTGGGACCATTTTTATCCTTAGGAATAATAATAAGAGGACATAGAAGAGATGACTGAGAAAATTCCATCCCTTCTAGAAGGCACAGAATAATATTAATAGGAAAGTCTCCCTGTAGATGAGAACGAAATATAGGACAGATGTACGGTGTTTTCTGTTTTTCTTTTCCTTGGCTGGATTTATAAAAGAGCCCTTACCCCTAATCTCAAGTAGCTAAGAAATTAAAAAAGGTTTCCAAACACTTGGAACATTGTCTCTGACTGCAAAACATTACGAGTTTACTCCCAAAGTTTAAGCAAAATGCCATAAGAGCCTCATTCAGGCCCTGGGTGCCACCAGGTGACAAGGCACCAAAGTGTTTCAGACTTTACTGGGAATAGGAACAAGGTGGAGACACAGCAGAGAGTGCAGCATTTACTGGGAGTTCCACCTCAGTCCTTCCTAGGAAATGACATCTCTCTACATCTTGGCACTATGGGCATTTTGGACTTGACAAGTCTTTGTGGCGGGGGCTGTCTGTGCACTACGGGGTGTGCAATGGCATCCCAGCTTTTACCCACTAGGTGCCAGTAGCATTCCCCCCAAGTTGGGACAAGACATTGCCAAATATCCTCAAGGGGTAGGGGTCAAAATCACCCCCCAGCTGAGAAATCTATGCTAAACGGTGAGCTTTTTGAGTATAGGGAGCACATCTGATTCATCTTTATAACACAGCCTTGCACAGAGAAAATTCTGGACATAGAGTGATGAAGTTTGGCTGTAATTATGTAAGAGTGAAAAAGTGACCTTATGTAAGGTTGAAAGTGACTTCTTTTACTCATCATCCGAAAGGAGCAAACGATGCCATTCTATTCAACCATTCCAGCCACTTTTCTAGAAAGACCAATGTGAAAGCTCTCTCCTGTTTATTTAAATTAAAACACCACTGTCACTGTCCCTGAAAATCAGCTCAATAAAGACAGAGCAGGGGGTGCTTGGACAGAAGGAAGAAAAAAACCACGTAGACAATTTAATTGTGGGGAAATTTAAAAAAAAAAAAAAATCTTTGCCAAGTAATGAAATTATTAATTGCAATTCATGTCAGTTTTTGCGACAGCCATGTGAATAGATGGACAGGCTGTTCAGCAGTATTTCTGGAAGGGATTGTACATTTTAAAAATGAGGCGTTGCTGGAAGAGGAATACTGTGTGTGAGGATTTGCAGAAGCATACACCCCTATAACTTCATGGGGTGGTAACAGGGAAGCTGCTGTACCTTTTGCCCAGATGTAGCTTACGGATCAAAAGGACATCACATTTACCCATATCATTGTCCTCTGAAAGATCAAACTCTCATCATACGCCTGATGCAATATCTTCTATTCGAGGCCGTTTACATATTTCTCTATTTAAAAATATAGGCAGCTACTTCCTTCTTCCAACAAATGCTCTTATCAGTTTTGAATTACAGAGATCTATTTTGAGATGAACACGTTGAACAAAACCTTCATCCGTGTGTGCGTGTGTCTGTGTGTGTGTGTGTTTTTATTTCCCAACATGGCGGTAGGAGCTTATGCCCGCTATCTGCATAAGTCTTTTGTGTATTGCTAATGGAGTGCTGGAATCGTAGCAGCCCTGAGCGGGGAGTACATGTGAGCAACAATATGCTGAGAGACCCCTCGGTGGAATCTAATCTGTTCCAGCTCATGCACTCCTCAGAAACTATTTAACTTTCATTAAACTGTGTTTGATATCAGCTAAATAGGATGCATACGGCTCCAATATAGCTCATATGGTCGCATTCATTCAATCACAGCAGTGCTTTTTTTTTTATATTTCCCCCCACTTGTGTCAGTACCCAGTATAGCTGGGTAAATAGGAGACCTTTGAAGATGTAGTTAGTACTCAGATTTCTTTATTCTTTTGTGCTGGTTTCTTAGTGTTGAAACAGTGATTCATGTATGTCGCAGACAGCCTCCATTAATTTCATGTAATGTAGCTTTTATCTCGTAGCTGGGACAACTATCTTCAGCATTCTGTCGCTCTACCATCCCCGGCTCTGTCCCGACTCCCCTTTGCATTTTCCACTCTCCCTCTAGGTCCCCAAACACTCTCCATAGCTCCTCTTTCTTCACAAAAAATTATGTTAATTTCCAGCCTCTGCTTTCTTCCTGGTTTTTGTAACATAAGAACAAGTGAATTAACAGGTAAGGATATGCAGAAAAAAAAAGAATAAGGGATAAGATTTTTCAGTCTGGGTAAGCCTTTATGTCTAAAGGGGAAGTAAAGAAAAACTACTGGGATGAAAACATCTATCCAGGCAGGAGAACAGTTTGTGCTCCCAACCCCCACTATATACACACATGCGCGAGCGCGCGCGCGCACACGCACACACACACACACACACACACACACGCTCACACTCAATCTATTCAAAGGACACTAATTTGTTTATGAATACAGCACGGTAGGAGTATGCAGTTTCCCTGTTTCTGGGGAGGAAAGGGCCAGTGGATTTACAAACTGGAGCTGCTGAAAAGTTTTAATGATCATATAACACACACACATACACACTCACACACACACACACACACACACACACACACATGCATACACATGCACATGGGGTGAGGGGTAGGCTGGGCATATTACCAATAAGTTTTCAGCCAAGTAAACATCATTATTTACTTGCAAAACATCTTTTCTCCTTAATTATGAGCAAGTGTTAAGAATTTCACCTTTAAAACTATTAAGGGGACATGGATATATCTCTACGTTACCCTCACAGATATTTTTTCAATTATGTTTTATTAAATCCAAAGGAATAATCACAATTTTTTTTAGATCGCTTAAGAGAAACTACATGAGGTCTTTGGTACCAGGAACCCAATTATTTAGGATATTATTTTGTGAACCTTTTGCATTTTATTAGTGTACCAGAGGGTTTTCACATTCTTAAGGAGAATCCAGCTATTATTGCTTTTTTGGAAGAAATGTCTCACTGGGACAATTAATTCTATACATTAACACCAGTCACAGTTGTGCTGTATATTATTAAAATTATAAAGGCAAAACCCACATTTTATCATTCGGTTCAGAAAGGGGTCATTTACATGTGTGTGTATATTAGAGAATAAGCCGCTCTATGTGTAGCCCTCACTATGTGAGAACTTTGCAGAGTCCTGTGTTAATTTGGATATGTTCTCTCCGCAAATGCTGATGGTTTACAGAAAAGTCAAATGGGGCCAAGAAAGGTGAACACGTAGGCAGCTTCGGGGCTTGCCTCTGTCTGTCTCTGCCTCACTTGAGGGATGTTCTCCATTTAACTTTGTTGATGAGCACTTGTAATTAAGATGCTGTGCCTTAATGTTTGATGCTGGGACTTGAAAGGGTGATTTAAAAAATTTATTTAGATAAGCATATTGACATTTTTAGTATATATTATTAATCTTATTAATAGTATTAACAAAGGCTAATTGAAAATGTATCATCTATAATTATATTAGTCTTCATTTTAGTACATTTTTGTCAGAGTAAACTAGAAAGGAGTAATTAATGTGCCACTGTTATTTACCCCTGTTTGTATTAAAGCTGGTGTTGCACAATGTTAGAGATGAATATAGCCTGATTTCAATGAATACCACGGAGCACAGCATTCAGAAGAAGTAAAATAAGCAGCTGTGTTTTCCTGTACAAGGAACCTAAAAATAAATTCGACTTCAGGATTGCATGATAGGTGTGCAGGAGATGGAGAGGGCAAGTCTTGAGTCTCCATCACCTGTGCGTCTTACACACTAGGCTGCCCTTTTTCTTTCCTCAGTGGCAGGCTCAGGGATCCATGACTGCTCAGAATCTAGAGCCCCTGTATGTCATCAGTTTACAAAATAAATAGAGAAAAGCATGCCTCAATGCATGTGATCCTGGGGGTCACTGATGCCGGTTCCATTGGGGAAGGCCAAGGAAAATGATTTTACATTCATCAGGGATAAATCCAGGACTGAAGCTGAACCTTCCAAATGCACTGGCTCAATCTTTACTGTGAAAAAAGAAAATTATAAAAATGGTCCGAAGAATATTGCCCTCAAGAAACCAAATTCCCAAAGACAGACTTGACACTTCGAAGCCCCATACCCTGACCCTGGCCACCCTACACACACACACACACACACACACACACACACACACGCGCGCGCGCGCGCGCGCCCGACAGTTTCTAAACTACACAAGAAAATAGTCTCTTATGGCTTCCATGCATAAAACAAACAAACAAATTTTAAAAACCCTAAAAGAAGCAAGCAGGGGCTACTTAAATTAATGTGGAATTAAGCACTTTAAAGTTTTCTCCCACCCTGGCTGTTAGCATTCAGTCTGAGGTCAGCTATTCCCTGAGGCAGGCAGGGAGAGAGAGCACGGCACAGGAGTGTGAAATGGAGGCGGAGGGATGGCGACTAATGGCACATCTTTTAATCAGGTAGAGCCAAGACAGTGATGGCTGGGATTCCAAAGCTGGGCCCTGGGCTTTCTCCTGAGCTCTGATAAAAAGTGTGGCATATTGGTTGTGCTGGCTGCCAAGTGCTCTGTCCGTGCCCTCTCCACAGTGGCCAACCACAAACATGCTAGCTAGAAGCTCTCAGGGGGCCCCGCGTGTGCTGTTCCTACACGGCTAACATATGTATCGACACCTGAAAGCTACAGCCTGCCACGTCGCCAGGACCCCGCTCGCCTACCTTTGCTCCTTGGTCACCAAGGGTTAATTTCCTAATGGCTGCCTTGCTGCTGAAGCTGGCCAAGTTTTTCATCGCCTGCAGAGCACCACAAGCTGTGATTTGGAGCCAGAAAACACCATTAATTTTCTAAATAGGAAGGATCACATATGTAAACTGTCTGGTTCTGTAACGAGTCAGGCAGGTAGAAGATGAAGGAGGAGGAAGCGAATTTTTCCAGACGCGCACGCCAAACAGCCCGGCCCAATGGGCAGCACACTGTGCAGGACTTTGGGGGTTGTGGGGGTTGGAGGAAAACTAGGAATTTCCCTCCCATTTTTAAATTGGTTTTACCACCAACCTTCTATGTTTCTACAAAAGGTCAGGTTGGTGATCTATTGAGCAGTGTTGGGAGTTTTCACATTAGACTTCACAAGAAATTTATTTGTAAATGGAAGGAGGAATTAAGCAAAGTGCACCAGCTCAGAGACCACATAGGGGCTCACGAGTATGAAACAGTGTGGTTAACACGTCCTGAGTTTTCAGGGGACAGAAAATCAAAAATTCCCCTGATGGAAATTATTTACTTAAGCAGCAGCTTACCTGGATGTTCTAGATACTTGAGTAATGCATTTCTGCAGTTTTAGCAAATCTACAAAAAAATTTGAAAGCCTTCATTTGGAATTTAGCATGTATGCCTCTGTGTAGGGGTGTGTGTGTGTGTGTGTGTGTGTGTGTGTGTGTGTGTGTGTGTGTGTTTCAGAGAGGTTTAGAAAAGAGAGAGAGAAGTAGAGAGAGATTGAAATTTAGAGAGAGAGAAATGGGGATAAAATGCATTAAAAAAGTGTGATAAAAATGTCCTCCTGAATTTTGAAAATCATTTTATCTGCCTATTATATATATACCTCTTTCTAGAGTAACTATCACTGTTTTCTGAGATGCTAGGATAGTGTCAGACCTGAAACTGTACATAGGCCTAATAGGATTGAACTGCCTACCTCCCACCTGGTCCTCTTTCTGGGACCTTCAAGTTAAAGAAGAACCTTCTCTCCAACTCCCTTCTAACACTCTAGTTCCATTCCACAACTCTTTAAAACACTCTCTAGCTACTACCAATTTCCTCATTCTCTATTGTTCATTGCACTTTAGGCAAAAATGAAAAATCTGGGTATGTAAATAAATTTGGGGCAGCTTTTTAGCTGCCTCACAGATAAGAGGCTGAATGCTACTCTTTGATTCATGTCTCAGTAGAGTTCCTATGATAGCAGTGATTTGGCACACCAGGGTGTTCCCTAAGAAAGGTAAAAGGAAGTCAGACAAAGAAATGAGGATAGGCTTCTGGAGTGTGAAAGTGCATGTGAAGGCCCAGTATGGGAAAAGAGTGACCTAAACACTGGCTATGAGTGAAGGAGGAATGCCATCAGGGGCTGTGCGATCTCATGTGTATGTGTATGATAGACTGGTAATATATTTCAAAGTTTTCAGAGAAAAATAACCCTAAGGAAGACATATTCAATTTTAGGGTATCCTAGTATACTAGGACTGCCATTACAGGGTACCACAAACTGGGTGGCTTAAACGATAGAAATGTATTGTCTCAGACAGTTCTGGAGGCTAGAAGTCTGAGACCAAGATGTACGCAGGGTTAGTTCTTTCTCATGGTTGGGAGGGAAGGATGTGTTTCAGGCCTCTCTCCTTGGCTTGTAGATGGCAGCCTTCTCCCAGCGTCATTACGTGGTATTCTCTCTGTATGCATCTTTCATCGTGCCCAAATTTCCCCTTTTCATAAGGGTACCAGTCATATTAAATTAGAGCCCTCCCTCCAATGACCTCATGTTAATTAATTATATCTGCAGTTACCCTATTTCCAAGTAGGTTTCATTCTGAGGGTCTGGGGTTTAGGACTTAAACATATGAATTAAGAGGGGTGGGTATCAATTTCCCCCAAATGCAGGGTAAGAGAAAGAACTTCCTCAGGCGGTAACCAAAATTCTCATGTTTGCCCATGGCATATCCAAAGCAATATTAATTTGTGTATGCTTGCCTCTTTACAGACTGCTGAGTACTTTTGCTTCCAATAATTTATTCCAGAAAATTCTCTTGACCGTCCTCAAGGTCTATATTATTCCCATTCTCCTGGTGGGGTAACTGAGGCATCGAGAAGTTAAATGTCACTAAATGTCACACAGCTGCAGACACGAGACTCTTTAATTCAAGACTTCTGTTTTCTGCCCCAGTGTTTTGCCCATTAGTCTGCACTGCCTGCTTTGTAATAACCATTAACACATTTCACCACCAACAAAGTAGCCTGAGGCCTACCATTAAATCACTGAAGAAAGTGTGCAGCTTAATTCTACAATTCCTCCCATTATTTCCTCCAAGAAGTTGAGGAGAGGGGTCTTATTTCCCAGTGTAATTTTTGTTCAAATAGATCTTATACTGTTGGATTCTGAATGAAGTACAAAATCAGGCCTGAATCCCCAAAACTCCATCTTAGAGTTTTACTTACAAATACATGCGCAGATACCAGGACCAAGCAAATGACTCCAGAATTGGCCCAGAGTAGACCCAAGCTGGGCGTTGATGTTGGCAATCGCCAAGCTGGGTGTAGAACAGCCATCATTTTTCAGCTAATTTTCTCCTTTTGCCTTCTCCCTGGCTCCAGGTAGAACACTGTTCATTAAGAGCGCTGCAGAGCTCAGTAGAGCTCATTCTTGCTGAGATCGCCTCTCTGATCTTCTGAAGCCTTTAAAAGGGAATGAGCCTTGGCCTCCTTTTTATGGGCTACATTATGACCTGGCTTCAAAGTGTGAAAAGAGGTTCCAAGATTCCCTTTGTGCGGTGGAGTCTCTTAATTGCACTTTTAAACACAGTGTAATTTTTGTAATTAACATTATGGTTTCAGAGGGCAGAGGAGCCTGCACCGTGCTAATTACAAACCCGCGTCTTCAGAGCAGTGGAATTTCCAAGGCCCGATATTGGGGTGGGATACAGTTTTTATGAAGGATTTCAAAGATCCTCTGTGGGCTGTGTTCTGAGTCATCATTAGCATTTGATAACATAAAGAAATTTTACAACATGTGACAGATTTTCTATGTGAAGATTTTACCTGATAACTGGAAAATTTGCATAAAGAGCTTCATTAGGTCTCCTCTCACATTACCGAAAGAGTAAGAAGTATAGTGCACTTTTTCCCCAAGATTGTTCTTAGGAGCCAAGGAATCGGTGCTTTATAATAAAATTTACAGTATATTATGAAGTGAAGTTGTAATAATCTTCAATGATGTTGAAAATCAGAGCATATGTGCCTTTTAAAGAGAGGGAGAGAATATGTATCAGAATTACCATGTAACTGAAAACCTTGCAGTGAAGGTATATTGTACTGTTCTTTGCCATATAAAAGATCTAGTCCTGCTAGGCTGCCGAGTCAAGGCGAGAGCTTCATATATATAACACCGAGCGACAATAATGTGTAATTTTTTCACTCCATGAAGTCTGTTCACAGAGAAAAATTATCTTCCCCTTATTTCAGAGGCAAGTTTATCTTACCTTTATTTTTCAACTCTAAGCTATCAACCAAATTCTGTGTGTGCATGTGTGTGTAAAGATACACACACATACACACACACACACACACACACACTTCCAGAGATGCAGAGTGCATTCCATGCAGGGCAATCACAGCTTCTGCAAAGAGCGACTGGCCTTTCTTAGGCTGATACTCTCAGAAATCGTACTGTGGAGTAGGGATTGAGTCCCAAAGCCATCCATTTGCTGAAATCCTTTCACTGAGCATGGATCAATTAAGCCAGTAATAGTGATAATTTCGGGAAAGCTTTCTGTCATGATGGGAACAAGAATTCATCATTATTCCATGCTGTCTTATTATTTCAACACCATACATATGCCGTTGGATGTATAGCAGTAGCTTGCGGCATTATCTCAGTGGGATGCATTTTCCTTCATGAGAGTCTTTTCCTTGGCGATTATGCAGATAATGCATAGCTTTGTAATGACATCATAAATAGAACCCAAAAGTCCTAAGAAACAATTAGGGATGTATATCAATACTTCCCTTGTAATCATAACATCATCTGACTTCCAGTGGGATGCCAGGCTTGCTCCCCAAGTTCCGTAATCACATATGAGCATTAATGCCTGCTTTACAATCTATCTTGGAGTCACAAATCCTGGCACCGGAGACAAATTAATATGCATTTTAGCCCATTGTCAAGAAGGGAACTCACACTGGGGTTTTGATCACAGAGCCTAGGGTGAGAGTCAGACAAATAAAAGCCAAGCTGATACAAACTGGACCCTCGGTGTACTGACCTCAGGCAAAAGCAAGAACAGACTAAAAAATTTAAAAAGCCAATACCCGCTGAAAGTGAAGGACCAAAGAATCCTCACAGCAAATCACCACACTTCTCTTTTTATAACACTATTTCCACAAGTAGATCTTTCTTTTATTTCTTCCTTGAATTATTTTCCCCATCCAATGTTTCCTTTCAGCCTAGTTTAATTCCCCTTAAAATAAACATGCCTTTGTCACTGGAGGAAAGGGCCACTTTTCTCTAATTGGTTTGAGGCATGTCAGTCACTGCAGCCTGCAAGGGATGCAAAACCACGCTCTAAGTGGACCTTTAAAACCACATGGTGGATTTTACAAGTTCTGTTCACTCCAGCTGAGGAGAATGGGGAATGAGGAGGATTCAATTATAGTTCTGGATTCCTTTCCCAATTTTAGGAAAGGGACAAACCCTTCTTCTCTCTTAACTCTTATAGCTCCTAACAAACGAAAATGGAAATTTTAGATAAATGATCAAACTTACATAGTATATAGCTTTATTTTTACAAAATATTTGCTTCCAGCAGAGTGTATCTTAATTCACGAATGCAGAAATCTGTCATTAAGATCTGACCCAGCTGCATGGCATTGTCAAATGCAATAACGTATCTTTTAATAGTTTTATATCAAGTAAGGATATAACATATCATTAGTTTAAATGTATTTGCAAGCAATTACCCCCACCAGGATATTTGAGAATGCTCATGCAAAATTGATGAAATTCTGACATACTTAAACATTGTTCATTTAGCTCGATTCCTTATGTATAGAAAAAAAATAGAATAAATAATTCCGCTGCCATTTGCAAACTACTGTTAGGCATTTTTATTCCACTCAGGCTTCAGTGCTGCCTTTAAACTAGAGCCTTCGGTGATCATTTGAAAAAAACAGTTTCATATATGTTTAATTTTAAATAATGGACTAGATTTTTCATTCTCCTTATTATTGTTCAATGTAGTAATTTAAATATGGAGTAGATTTACTGCATGTCAGCTGCCTTTCTTTTACAAAATGGGATAAATTATTGAATGAGTAGAGGTTGTTTGACAACCAGTTCTCTAGTACTACACAAAAAAAGACCTTTGACATTCAGCTGTCTTTTGAAAAGAATAAAGAATAAATCAATTAAGCCACTATGCTGTGGTTCAGAAATGCCATTCTGTGGCAGTTTCGCTTTGCCTCTCAGGTGGCTTTTGAGAAGCTCCCCCATCACATGGGGAACAGAATGATGGCCAGGCCGAGGTTCTCCAATGTCTTTCCTGGGTTTCTAAAACCATTTTTGGCTAAATGTTCTCCAATGTCTTTCCTCGGTTTCTAAAACCATTTTTACCAAAACATCAGAACCCACCACAGCCAGCAGATTCCTTTCTGATTTTTCTCAACTACATTAGTGAATATAATTTACCAATGATTGATTACAAATTTTTTTCCTGCTTTTGGATTTTGCCTGCAATTTTTAATATGTTCACTGTGCCAGAGCAGAGAAATCTTGTGTTGAACATCTCATCACCCTTTATGCAAGCCAGGTGAGAAATTGCATTTCAATGCCTTACTATGCTATTCCTCAATACCATATTAGCATCTGTGTAATTAATAATACTTTGAGCTCTGTCAAAATGAAATCACTTTTATTCTTCCCCAAAAGAGAATCATTTATTAACTACGTGTGATCCCCAAATACATTTTTCTTTACTAATGTCACTAGTAACTATACCTTCTGAAATATTAATCTATCTATCCAAACCCATAAAGTCTGATCAAATTATTTTTCAACCTATCTAATCATTGTGAAAAGCAGTCAAACTGGTTATTTGAAGGGTCCTGTAATAGGTACTTTTGGAGTACTATTTCTGAGCATAGCACTGCTTTGAGGCAGGTTGAAACATGAGGAAGGAAAGTTAAAAAAAAATAGATAAAAGGAAAGGCATGGTCTCTTCTCTGAAAGAAGTTAGTCTACCTGAAGAGAGATGACCAGTTGGTTCACACAGAACAATTACCAAGACTCACAAACACTATATAAAACTGGGCTAAGTGGAAAAATATAATTGTCATAGGAGATTAGAGAAAGGAGATATTGATGAACACTGAAAACCTACATTTAGAAAAGATTCATGGATGATGGGTCTCATACAATGAGTAAGATTTGGATGGCTGGAAAGAGGGGAGTGGATTCTAGGTGAGTTGGTAAAAATTCTTTGAATGTAAAAAATGAGTTTAAAAATTCTGAAACAAAAGAGTTCCTGGGAAGCGGTAGGAAACTAAAATAAGTATATTGAGTGGTGCTAACTTTGGGAGATCTCTAAAGGTCAGTGAACAGGAAGAAGCATTTAGATGGGTTACATTAAGCTATATGAAGCCACGAATTCTTGAGCAAGGGGCTGCCATGAATAAAGTACCTACCGAGGATGTTGGCAGGATGGTCATTTATTATTTTAACTTTTCAACCCTTTATTTAGGCACAACCTGGCCATAATAATACCACCACACCTGTTCTCACCCACAGTTAATGCCACAAAACATTCGTTTCAGCATTATTCTCCCTGCTTAACTAAGGGAGCCTCAGAATCCTTCTCAGAATTGCATTCTGGGCAGCGATTACAAATTAATCAGAATTATTACACACACACACACACACACACACACACACACACACACACACACACACACGCTAACATCCCATGCCTAATACATATGGCTTGAAACCACGTTTAAAACGGAACTACACATTATATTATAATGTAATATTTCGGTAGAGATGAATAGAAAGCAGTGAAAAACTATACACATACACATAAAAATATGCACATATTCACACACATACTTTATTTTACTAGCAATTTCTCCACAGATCCAGAATACTTAAAGATTTGGGGAAATTCTTCAGTAAATTCAAGCCAATGAATAAAATTCTAAAATAATTAAGGACTAAGTCCACTAGAAAATGATGACTGAAAGAGAAACAAAATCCTCTACTATCATTTTCCAATAACAACATCATTAAGAAACATGCAGTCAGATTTCTAGGTGGCTTGAGAAGGAAGCAGCTGAAGAAGGACTCACAGCCGGAAAGAGAAAGGTGAGTGGAGAAAATAAGTGGGGGCAAAAAGCTTCAGGATTCGCCTGGAGAAGAGGAGACTCCGAGGGAACTAAATAATAGCTTTCAAGTGTCCGAAGTGTTATTCTACAGGGAATACTGACCAGCTGCTCTCCATCTTTATTCGGGGCAGAACAAAAGGGATGCACTAAACTGTAGAAAGAAAGATTTAATTTAGACGTAGAAAGAGTGGCTTGATAATAAATGTTATTAGATGTTGGAATCAGTGTCCACGGCAACCCTGTTCTTTGGAGAGTTTGCAAACATGAAGACACACGTACAGGCCCTCGGGTCCAACTGAGGTGGGCGCTGCTTGAAGGTGCTAGTTCAGGCCCACTCTGCTCCCTGTTCCCTTCTGACCCCAGTATCTAAGACTGCACCCCAACCACCCGGTCTACCAGGTCGGTTAGAGCCATTCCCAGGAACAAAGGGAAAGTGGGCTGCTCCCCAGCATGCAAACTTTCAACCATGTTTAACAAGGTGCAAGGAAAAACAAGCAGCCTGAGCATGGATTCCCAAGCCTCCTGCCTTGTTAAATTCAGTTTATGGTTTACACAAAAGTGCTCTGTCTTAATTTGCTTCTTTCCTATAAATGAAATGGGGTACATTTAGTATTCCTAAGGGGTTGGTATACTGGCCAAGTTCATGCTGCCTATGGATTTAAAAAATGCTAAGCAAGGATACCCACACTGACAATCTTTGGACAGGGAGAGTGAAGAGATGGAGGCCCTGGTGACTGAAATATGCTAGAATTACTGGCATATGCCCAATCCTTTGTTTCCTCCCCCTTTCTCTGTTTCTTTTGTTGCCTTTCCTTGTAAAAATAGATGTACAGGGATAGCACTGCATTAATTGAACATGAAATCTGCAAACCTGCATTACTTATTACATTGACTTTTCTCCATGTAGTCTGAATTGGCGAAGTTTTATGATAATATTTAGAAGTAAGAACCTACAATGTTCTAGTAGTTCTAAACAACATACCTTATATTTACCAATGCTTAATAAGTGTTTGTTAAATAAATGACTAGGGGTTCTATTTTTCACTCCTACACAACCCATATGAAAGGTCTCCTAATGGACAAGCACTTGGACAACTTTGCTCTCCTTGTAAATGAGTCATCAATCCTCCCAACATCTGAGCTGTTCTTCTCTCATCACTGAAAAATCAGATGTCCTTGAGGGCAGAGAGAATAACTCACATAGGTTGTGCAAAACTAAACATGTCCTTCACTCCCTGTGAATGCTGATGTCCTTTGTAGTTAGCAACTGGGTCCCCCTCTTTTCCATTGTCCCAAAATTGTTTTACATAATGCTTTAGGCGTAGGGTATTCCACAAGTATCTGTTTAACAAAAAGAAATAAAATACACAGAACACAGGAAGTGAGGCACAGTGGTTAAAGGCATGGGCTCTGGAACTAGACTGCCTTGATTCAAATCCCAGTTCTGCCATTTACTGACTTTGTGACCTTAGGCAAAATAGTTGTAACTTCTTTGTGCATCAGTTTTCTCATCTATTAAATGGGAATTCTTACAGTACCTATGTCATAGAGTTGTTATGAGGATTAACTAGGGCGATATCTATAAAGCACTTTGAATAATATCTGACAGGTGTTAAGCACCAAATAAGTGTCAAATGAATTAAAAGATGTTGGGGCTCAGGAATATACATCTTGGTATTGTAGTCCAGATCTACCAGCTGGTTAAAAGCATTTGGCTTGATGTCACCTGTCTGCTCTTTCTCCAAACCACCAAAAAGACAATGCACATAGTGGAATAAGGCCCAAATAGGGTCATAAATAGTGAAAATGCTTTGAAAGTGCATATTAGAAGTAAGGCCAGAAAGGGAAACGATGGCTTGGCTGAGCGAAATCGAAAAGATAATCCAAAATGAACGACTTTGTCATTACTGAATACCTACAGACCCACTAGAAATTAGACTCAGTATTTTTCATTTACCTGGTGTGAGAGAAATGCTCTTACCATTGTTTAGCATGGATTTCAGTGGAACACCTAAGAGGTAGACCCAAAAGTAACTTCAACAGTAATCAAAGTGTCAGCTCTTGGACCTAGTTTTGATTCATTCACTGCAGCAATGATACATAAATGGCACACGCACTTCCATCCACTCTTTGGGTGCAGATGTGGTTCTCTTTCTCACTGAACTTAAAACTTCTCCTTGTGCGAATCAATGCTACAGGCAGCTTTTACACATAAACAGGAGTTGGAAAGAGAGGGAATAAAATAAAGGGTTCAAAGCTTTGCCTCTAGACTCATAAAACAACATGATAACCTTTCTCAGACACCAAATCCAGATAGTTCCATTCCAAGGAATATCAACCATATGTACCTTCTGAAGATCCAAGGCATGAAATTCTTCCCCATTCTGGATTATTGCCTGCTTATTAAGGAACATTTCCCTTCAGATGGAAATACTTATATTTTTAAAGATACCATGTCAAAATGTGTTTATTTAACCTATACTGTATCCCTACTGTGTGCTAGGCATTGTGTTAGATTTGTGTGGAGTTCATAAATATAGATACAATTTCGGTCTTCAGGAAATTTACAGGAAAGTTGGGAAAGCAATATTTATACAAATAGAAATCAGAAAATCATCCAAAGTAGCATGGTAAGAAAATTGATGGTAATGAATTTTGCTACAGTAATAAAATGTTCTATTTTGTGGTTCAGGCAGGAAGAAACTTTTAGAGCATGGAGTTGCATGTGGGCCAGGATAGTAAGAGAAGAAATAATAGTCACCAAGCATGAAGTGGCCCTTATATAATGGCTGACGTGTGGTTTGCAAAAGGGGAAAAGCATAAGCGAAATGCTCAGAGATGGAAGTGATAATGGAGTACACAAGGGACAGATCTGATCATTTCTACCAATGACCAAGCAATTCAGAGGTCTTCCTGTTACGAAATCTGCCAACACAAAAGCTTCTAAGGACTTAAGAGGCCCCAAGAGAATACATTCAAACAGGAGAGTAACTTTCTTCAAGGTTACAGAAAACATCTACTGACCACAAACATCCATGCCAAAGGCTTCTCAGGAATGGAAGCACAAAAAAGGGTCAACTAACCAGCCCTGGTTGTACAAACTCTCTCAACACTGTTTTAAAGTATTACTTCAAGAGAAGAGGTTAAATGAGGTTTGAGTGCAGTGTAATAAAAACTTCACTGTTCATAAAGCTCTGAGTGATAAATGTATGTATAGTTACTGTATAAAAATATTAGGGTCAAATGCCAAAGATCTCTGAGGTTAAGGTTTGTTTGCATGGATAGGTGAAGGACCCCAAATCACCAAATCTCAAGAAAATGGCAGCTTGTCAGTCAAAGACACAATCTGCTTCAGCTCACCAGAGAAGCCCATTCCCAAACTCCACTCGGCCAGACATTATAAACACTCTAGCTGTGATATACAGCACACCATGGCATGTAATTTGTTTGGTTCCGAGAGACTAAGACAAGGGTTTGGAAGGTTCACTGCATTGTAAAAGAGATATGCCTGGCTGCTGCAGGTTTTCACATTTGTAAAAAAAAAAAAACAAAAAAAAAACACAACAACACCGCATTTCTGAATAATAGGACAACCAAGGGAGAGGCATGAGTTGGTATCCATGGAATAGCTAAGGAAAGATTTTATCCACTGCAGTACATACCAGCGTCTACAAGTAAAACAAGGAAGACCTGCGACAAAGTCCTATAAAGAAAGGCAAGTTTCTGCTTATGAGTAATTTTGGCCTATGGCATAATTTGTGACGCATTTTTAAAAACAATTATACATGGGCTCCTACAGCAATGAGGGAGGTGTGTAAAAGAATCGTGGGACTCATCACTTCTGCATAATGAATAACCCATTTTACTTCAGAGCCAAACTAGGACTTGCCCTTCTCAGTAAAAAGAAAACTTAGATCACATAAACCCTCTCCTTTGTATGGCAGGGCCGGGCACAGCAGAGGCAGTGAGAGAACCCAAAAGTTGTAGGTACAAGGAGAAATGAAAAGAAAGTACCTTCAAGTAATTGACAGCATGGAATTAGTAGAACATATTTAATAAAAACAAAGGCCTTTTTAGAAATCCATGGATATAAACCTTTATTTGAAATCTAAATTTTGAGCCATTACTGTTTCGGAGATTAAGAATTCCTTGCAGTTAGCAATAACAGTCTTACTAAGAAGTGAAAAATCAGCTTCTATTTTTAAGCAATTCTTATGAACTGGACATTGGGTCAAGCATCTCACAAACACTGTCTTCATTTAGTCCTCACAACAGCCTTGAGTATCTCATCTTCCTCAACTGGGGAAAAAAGCTCCAAGAGATGTAATACGTTGCCCAAATTTCATCAGTAAGTACCCGCAGTGGGATTCCAGGGAAAGTGGTCTGACTCTCAAGCTCATGTTCCTAACATATTTTCTATCATTTTGGCAGAATTGTTGTATTGATAGCTGTTATCATAACCAATCCCTCCATTCTAGTATGGAATATAAAACAGCAGAACCTGAATGACAAAAGAAATCTAAACCATAGTAGAAAAGACAGAGAAGCCCTTAGCTTCAGCTGACTACAGTTTTCATTAAATCCTTGGAGATAAACTTGGAAATAAATATCATAACCCTGTATATTGTTTATAGTTTGTTATATGGATTTATTCTTACATTTACTGCATAATAAACTAAATATAGTTCAGGGTTTCCACATTCTTTCCCAGTTTTTCTTTTTATTGTCTTTGTAAAGTCCCCCAAACATCTGAGATATTGTTATAGAGAGATGTCAATAAAAATGTACTCCAATTGATTATTTAAAATCAAAATGTAGGGACCTAAAGTGAGATGGTCTAGTGAATAGTACACTTTATAGCTTGTTTCACACTGATGAGCTTATTTATTGCTGAGTGGAGCTGGGCAAAAATTATTATTAATTAATTTTTGCCTTTCTACCCCAAGTTCATGAAGAAATGCTCCTATGGTGTCTTTGAAAAGTTTTACTTTTCACATGTAACTCCATAATACACCTGGGATTGATTTTTGTATATGGTGTGTTGTAGAAGATTCATTTTTTTTTCTTTTATGGATATCCAAGTGATCCAGCCAGTATCAATTATTGAAAAGGCAGCTATATTCCTCATTGCCTTGTAGTAGCATCATTATTTTATAAGAAAAATAATAGTAAGTATAATAATTTTTGATATCTGATATTATGCATCTTCCAATTTCTTCATTATTTTCTTGGCTATTCCATGTATGTTTCAATATAAATTTTAGAATCACTTATCAACTTCCATTTGAAAAATCTGTTGGGGTTTTTATCAAAATGGCACTGAATTCACAGGTTGATTTGCAAAGAAATGACATCTTCATGATGCTGAGTCTCTTAATCCAAGAGCATGACAGGTTTTATTTAATTTCTCAATAACATTTAGAGCGTTCTTCATAAAAGTCTTGCAAATCTTTCATTAGATTTATTGCTAAGCAACCGATTATTTGATACTGCATTAAGTAGCATCATTTTTTAAATTTTAATTTCTAATAGTTTGTTGCCATTTGCTTGGGATTTGACGATTTAGGATCATTCACATATACATGCAAGAAAACCGTAACCTTAGAGATCGTTGGCATCTGACTTCAACATTTTTGTACATTAACCATCCATACATTTATCATTCAGAACTTTATGAACTGTGAAGGTTTATTACATTGCATGTAAAACTCAATTGATTTTTGCTATGTTCACTTATTAATTCTAATAAGTTGTCTTTAGTTCTTTTGGATTTTCTACATAAAAGAATCAAGTTACCTGTGAATAATGGCAGTTTACTTCTTAATTTCTAATTATTATGCCTTTTATTTCTTTCTTGCCTTGTTGTGCTGGCTAGGTCCTCTAGCACAATATTGAATAGAATTGGTGAGAGCAGACCTTATTTCATTTCTAATTTGGGGGGAAATCTTATAATAATTATCGTTAAATAAAAAGATTGCTGTAGATGTTTTGTAGATACTCTTTACTAGATTAAGGACATGTTCTTCTACTATTTTGAAAGGCTGCTAGAGTTTTCGTAATGCTATCTCAGCATCTATTAAAGTAATCATATGATTTTTCTCATTTCTTCTTGCCATAACTTACATTGACTGATTTTCCAATTGGTAAACCAACATTGCTTTCTTCACATAAACCCAAGTTAGTCATGATATATTTACCTTTTTATGTATTATTCAATTCAGCTTGCTAATATTTTTTAGGAGTTTTACATGACTGTCCAAGAGAGAAACTGGTCTGTAGTTTTGTTACTAAAATTATATTGGCCCCAGAATGTGCTGGGTAGGAAATGTCTCCTTTTTTTTCCCATTGTTCTAAAAGATTCATGTAAGATTGATTTTATTTCTTCCTTAAACAATTGGTGGTCTTCACCCAGAAGCCATTTGAACCTGGATCGTTGTAAGAGATGTAATTTTAGTTTCAATTACATATGAAATTTCCATAATTGATCTAGTATTATTCAGATTTTTTATTTCCTCTTGTGTCAGTTTTGGTAACTTTATAATTGCGTCAAGGAAACTGTCCATTTCATCTAAATTTTAAAATCCCTTGACATAAAGCTGCTCTCCCATCACTGTGGGCACATGGAGTTTAGGGGACCTAGCTCATCACAGACCTACAGCCTGAAGCAGAGCACCTCTAGAAACTGCAACCTAAAGCAGAGCTGCTTTAGATGAGCAGCAGACAAATGAACAAAACAAATGTTTAATGTGTTTTTGTGGTTGTTTGTTATGATATAAATAACTAATACATAATTTTTATGTTTTTATTAATTCTCTCTTCTGATATGCCAAATCTTCTGTTAAACCTAACCCCTGAGTTTTAAATTTTAGAAATTTTATTGATCAGATTTTAGATTTATATATGGTACTTTTTTGTTTCATTTCTGCAATTAAAACCTCCATCACATGATCTATTTTCTTGACTACATCGATTACAGATTTTTAAACTATCTTTGTCTAATAATTATAATAGCTAGACTACCTATAGGTATGTTTCTATATTTATAATCTTTTTATTGAGATATAATTGATATATAATAAACTACACATTTAAAGTGTACTATTTGATAAGTTTTGACATCTATATACTACTAAAAAACCATCACCATGATCGTGATAATGAAAGTATCCATCATTCTCAAAAGTTTCCCATGCCCTTCTGTAATCTTTTCCTGCTGCCCCAACTCATACCCACCCCAACCACCAAAATCAATAATCTGATTTCTATCACCACAGATTTGTTTGTATTTTTAAGAATCATATAATATATATTCTTTCTGTCTGGCTTCTTTAATTTAGCATAATTATTTTGAGATTCATCCATGCTGTAGCATGCATCAATAGTTCATTCCTTTATATTGATCCATTACATGAATAAATCACAATTCTTTGTCCATTCACCTATTGATGAATATTCAATTTTACTAATGGTGTCTTCCAAAGAGCAGGAGTTTTCTGTTGTTGTTGTTGTTTTGATAAAGTCCAATTTATCAATTTATTCTTTTATGTATCACGCTTTTGGTATTGTCTAAGAAATCCTTTTCTAAACCAGCGTCAAAAGGTTATATTTTACATTTTCTTCTAGAACTTTCATATTTTTAGGTTTTACATTATCTATTGAAGTTAACATTTGTACATATTGTAGGATGTGGAACAAAGTTTCTTTTTTTCTGTATGTAAATATTACAATACCATTTGCCTATCCTTTTCCACCAAATTCCATGTATACTTTTGTCAAAAAATAGTTACCCATATACATGTAGGTCTGTTTCTTGATTATTCTGTTCCATTGATCTTTTGGTCTATCTCTACACCAGGGGTCAACTAACAATGGTCCGTAGTTCAAATCTGGTGTACTGTCTGTTTATGTATAGACACAAGCTACGAATGGTTTTTGCATTTCAAAATGGTTGAAAAGAATCAAGAGATTAGTTTTTCATGACATGAAAAATTACATAAATTTAAATTTTAGTTTTTTTAAATAAAGGTTTATTGAAACACAGACATACGTATGTACTGTGTATGGCTCTTTTCACACAGCAGCAGAGCTAAGCAGCTGTGAGAGAGACAGTATATCCCACATAGCCTAAAATATTTACAATTTGACCTTTACATAAAAAATTTTCCTATTCCTGCTTTACTCCAATATCAAATTGCTTTAGTTACTATAGCTTTATAATGTATTTTGAAATCAGATAGTGTTAGTTCTATAAGTTGGTCCTTTTTTTTTCAAAGTTGTTTTGGCTATATTAGAACCTTCAAATGTCATATCAAATTTAGAATCTGCATTTCAATTCCTATTAAGAATAAACCCACCATGACTTTAATTGTCATCAAACTGGATCTATGGATCAATCTGGGGAGATTTAGTGTCAAAACCATAGGTCTTCTGACCTATGGACATAATATATCTCCCCTCTCACTAGGTCTTCTGTTGTTTTTCTCACCAATTTATATAATTTTCAGTGCACAGGTAATCATTGGCAGAAGCATCCCTATTTTTCCTAGTCTCAGATTTCATGAAAACCAAAAGCATATTTCCCCTTACCTATGCCCCTACATGTATCTTTTTCTGAAAAAAAAAAAAAAGGTGAAAGAAAGTAAGAGAGATTCATTTACACAGTTTGCAAAGTTTTTTGTTTTTTTTTCCTTTGAATCTAACCACAAAAGCCAAAACACACAAGAACTATAAACATTTCAGTATTAGATATGAAGTATCAAGACACGAAATATAAACATACTTTTTAAAATGTGGCACTCCTTTCATAATGTGGCAAATTACTTTGGGAAGATGGCAAATTATGAACCTCACTCAATGTGTTCTCTACCATATCATCAGGAACACCATTTCACGGTTAATGAAGACATTCTACCAGTCAGCCAGCCAGTGTTTAGAATAAAGTTGTTACATTTCATATCAATAAATTATTATTATAATGGCAAATAACTTCCTTCAAAATAGGTTGTTGCCATGATTAAAGGCTTGTTTCCTGTGGTGATCACTGGTCACCTTCTGTTTCACCTCGGCTGTCAAGCAGCAATTGGAGGTATGAGAGAGACTTTGACATTTTTGGGTGCTCTGTGCAAATCCTCTAAATCACCTCTGAAATTCATTTCTCATCTAATTACGGCTACTGAACAAAGGCGGTGTTGGAGGACAAGGATCTCTTCCCTGTATGGGCCAGGGACTGGCCAGATCGGGATTTGGCTGTCTTGCAGAGTGAGTGTGATGACTAAACCTGTCTGGAGAGACTCCAAGGTTTGCTCTTTCACCACAAAGGTGACCCTTTTTGAAGGAAATTTTCTTTGATGTTCAGCTCAAATTTCCCCTTCACTCAGTTTCACTCTATCATTCACAATTGGATCTCATAAAAACAATTCCTCTTCCTTATGAAGGGTTTTCAACCTTTCCATCCTCAAAAATTCTATACTCCTCTTAGCTATGGTTGGATCAGGTTATATATATTTATCTTCAGATTAGTAATAAAAGAATTGATAATATTTGTTTTACAATCATCAGGAAATACCTTTAAAAGCACTTCCTGGTAGCTCAGATTTGCAACATTCACATTAGATTTTAGTTTGTGGACTCCAGGTTCTTGGCTTCTTTAGGAGATAAAAGCCAACTGAGATAGAGAGCCTTGCAATCTGACCTGGATATCTGCTGCAGTTTTAGCAAATAATATGTATATAGTTAATATATTGTTAAAGTGCCTTGTTTAGACACCTCGTCTAATTAAAATGTATTCATCATCATGAGCAGGGCTATGAAAACCGTACTGGAATTTAAAAAAACGTAATACTATGCCCTCATTTTGGTACTTAATATCTTAGGTGACATCAGATGACCAATTTGATAACTTCTTGTCTTCTATCTTCTTCAAAGACATCTCCACACACTAAGTTAATAAAAAGGACATTCTCTCAATTCGTTAATATAGAAACATCTTAGTTAAATTTTAGTTAAATGAGGTGATCTGTTAGTTAAATGAACTTTCCTGTGGCTCACCTCCTCCAAATCATTCCATTGGATTTACAGTGGTTTGCACTGTAGCACCGGACTGGACTCTGCCTACTTCTCTCTATCCATGTTGTCACACCCTAATCCAAGTTACCTTCTGTCTCATATCTCTCCCCTATATGACCGCAACAGCCTGCTCACCGGTCTCCCTTCTGCCACTCCTGTCACCTTCTAACCCACAATCCAGTCGGAAGCCAGAGTGCTTTTATGATTTAAAAACCTAAATCATATCACTTTCCTACTCAAAATGCTAAAAAACTGCTTCACTGGACCACTATTAGCTGTGGCTACATCGTGAAAAATCCTCCCTACATGTGAGTAACTTCCTACATTAGGAGCCCTACCTTTCCAAGGTGGAATTGAAAAAATAATTGCATTCCCAGACTCTCTTGCAGCTGAGGTACAGGTGTATAACTTGGATTCCACCTATATAAAACACACCTGTCAGAGACATGGTTTAGGGGCTAAACAATATGAGAAATAGCTCCATACAGAGACTGATCACTGACAAGCATGACAGTGCAAGTGCCTGGTTCTCTGACAGCAAATGTAGCAGGACTTCTGGCATTTAGACCAAAGCATTGTTGGTGCCAAAAGGAAAAGGAGTTCTCACTAGAGCAGTAGCCAGTGGGGTTAGTTGTGAATCCTGATGGCATGGCTCAGAGCAAGGCTCCTTAGCCTTCGTAAAGTTCTAGAAACAGTGCCACCTTTAGCCCTAGGCAAGCGAGACCTCTGTCTCAAGCCCTGAGTCTCAGGGACCATTATGTTTTGGAAGATATCTTTCATCATGACTAAAATAAAAATAAAAGACAAAATAAAAGACAAAAAATAATGAGCGATCTTACAATCAAGGATATGTTAACTTATCTGTACAGGAAATACAAATATGGAAATATTTGAATACATGTAATTAAGCCAGCCAGTTGTCTGGATTATGGGATAGTCCCCTATTTCAATAGCCTCAGATCCCTATATAGTTAATCACAGAAAAGAATCTGCATTCATCCTATATGTCCAACTTGTTCCACACTGTCACCTAATCAGGAAAGTGTTCATAGATTACTTATTCTTAACTGTCATACAACACTTGAAACAAAATGTTTGCCTGGGGCCCATATACCCTACTGGTAGCCCTGTCTAAGAGCTACCTAGCATCTTTTAAAAACATCCCTTTTCTGTCTAAACTAGCAATAGTGGATTCTGCTGTTGGCAACACAGGATCTAGATTGATAACACCAGTATACCAGAATAAAATTCAAACTCTCTAATATAGCCCTCAAAGACAACAAAAGCTAGTATATGCTTAAGTTCCTAGACTCTTCTAATCTCGTTCATTCATTCAACTATTCATTCATTCATTTACAAAAAATGTAGTAAATACCATATGCCAGGTGATAACCTAGAAGCTGGGAATACCAGTTAACAACACAGATAACATTTATACTTTCACAAACTTTACATTGTAGAGAGAAAGACAGAAAGTGAATGAAAAAAAAAAAAAGAGTGAATGGAGCAATAAGATAATCATAGAAAAGAAATAATAGTTAGGAAAAAAAAGATAAAAACAGGACTCATAGTACTTTAGATAGGGTGGTAAGATATGAGAAAGTGACATTGAAGCAGAGAACTGAATGATGGGCAGGAACCAGTCATACAAAAAGCTTGAGGAAGAGCATTCTAGGCAGAGGAAGCAGAACACACAGAAGCCCAGAGGCAAGAGCAAGACTTATTTGTCAAAAGAACATAAAAAGAGTTGTGTTGCTGGAGTATAGAGAATGAAGGGAAAAGACATAGGAAATCAGGTCAGAGAAAGAGGCAAGGACAGTCCTGTTACACATTTGTTCCCTAAACTAAGTGGATCAATTTATGGTTTTATTATAATTAGAGCCATCGTTTAGAAGCAATTTCATTCTTTGTGCTCTGGTGGGGGATGGGGGTGGGGTCAATGCCCTCCAAACATCTGAACAATTCCAAGATTCAAGTAATAATGATACATTCTTGATTTCGTGTTGTCTGCCCTTCCTCGTGTCAAAAGCTGTTATGATCAGTTTTCTGCAGGTCTTTTTACGCTCTCAGCTCATTCTCGTGAGGGAAGTCTGGACCCTGGAGTTTTACCAAATTCCCTTAGAGGACTGTGGGCCTCAGAACCTACTCAAGCCATTGTTCAGAAAAGTGAGAAAAGCCAATTCTAGATCCAACAATGGGATATTGTCAGGGAAACAAATGGTGAGGATAACTGGTTTCAAGCACAGGAAGCAGGGACAAAAATAAAAGCACCCCATCCATGCTCCTCTCCAAGTTTCCTCTTTTCTCGCCATACCCATGTAAAGGAATCAAAGAGGAAAACTTTTCAAGATAACTCTGGTTCACACCAAGTTCAGAAGCTCTATTCTGTCCTTTGTTTTAGATTATCCATACAGTTAATTTTTTTTTTTTTTTAACAAATGTGAATTCAGTACCTGCTATATGCCAGGGATTGTACTAAATACAGGTACAGAATGGTGAACAAAACAGACCTGGTGCTTTCCTTTGTAGAGCTTATGGCCTCTAGACAGGGGAAAGCATTGAACTAATAATCACAAAATTAAATGTTCAATAACAAACAGGAATAAGATTATGAAGAAAAAATATAGAGACTGGTTGGAGAGCACGTTGGTGGCAGTGATTGTAGAGGGACAGTAGTTTGCCTCAGACTTCCTAAGCATGCCCGTGACAACCCTCTGCAATTCTTTAGTCTTAAGGTGGCTTTACTGATACCATTCTGAAAATCATTCAGGTTCTCTTCAGTGAGGGTTTTAGCGAGGACTCACGTGGAGTTCTATGGAGACAGCAAGTTCCCTGCCTCCTGCCTCCTCAGAAGGTGTTTTTCCTGAAGGAGCATGTCTATTCCAGATGATACTGCATTGTGATTTACTAGGCTCATCTAAATAGAGTCTTATTGGCCAAATTTCCAACCACAGGTCTATAGACAATACTTGCAACATAGGTGAGCTAGAAAACAGACAAATAGAACATTCTCTGGTTACTAACAAAAGGATAAAGAAAATAGGTGACTCTGTCAAGGTACAACAAAAATCTTACAGGTCTTAAAAGGGAAAATCTTAAAAGGGTCACCATTGTTTGAAATGACAGAGTCCCGTTCAACGTATTTTAAGAGGTAACTGAAGGATGTTTGATTTGTATTAAGTGGTATAGGTTAGTTAGACTTCACTGCTTAGAACCAATTGTTTTGATTCCTCCATTTTGAAAATGGGATTGATTTGACTTCCTCTCCCACAACTCCTGCTTACTTTCTCAACCGTTTTCTTCTTCTTCCGATACCCTTTCCATTTACCCTTCTCCTCCTCACTACTTTTCACTTTGTCTTTCTCTTCTTTTGCTACCATCCCCCAGCCTCCTCAGGGTCTGAGTTATTCACATTTCCTTTCCATCTCAACATTTCAAAATATATGTTCATATCTTTTTTCATGGATGAGCTAAGAAATAAATACAAAAGGTCATTATTTGTAATGAATATCATGAGAAAAAATAATCAGCATAAAATTTTTAAAAAGCCAAAAATATACCTCTAAATCCTTTTAAAAAAACAAATTTTGATGAAAAAGTGAATTCTTTAAGAAATATGAAAAGTCAGACTTTGGAAAAATGAGCTTAACAGAAACAATGCTCATTAAGAAGATCCACTAAAATCTGTACAAGTTGTTGTGGACCAAAACTGATCAATAAATCAAATCTTCACAGTAAAATTTAAATGGAAAAAGAATCGATTTTGATGAAAATAATTTTGATAACATGAACATTAGAATAGAAAGAATCGAAAATGATTTAGCTGGGTCTTACAGAAAATTGATCAATGAATTAAATTTGCTGGATGGAATATGTTCCCTAAAACTCTTTCTCAACAAGATTTAATCAATACTTAAATCAAAATAAAATTCTGATTTGAATGTG
>NW_011888872.1:1464230-1476582 GCF_000151845.1 Pteropus vampyrus | reverse complement strand
ATACTGCATTGTGATTTACTAGGCTCATCTAAATAGAGTCTTATTGGCCAAATTTCCAACCACAGGTCTATAGACAATACTTGCAACATAGGTGAGCTAGAAAACAGACAAATAGAACATTCTCTGGTTACTAACAAAAGGATAAAGAAAATAGGTGACTCTGTCAAGGTACAACAAAAATCTTACAGGTCTTAAAAGGGAAAATCTTAAAAGGGTCACCATTGTTTGAAATGACAGAGTCCCGTTCAACGTATTTTAAGAGGTAACTGAAGGATGTTTGATTTGTATTGAGTGGTATAGGTTAGTTAGACTTCACTGCTTAGAACCAATTGTTTTGATTCCTCCATTTTGAAAATGGGATTGATTTGACTTCCTCTCCCACAACTCCTGCTTACTTTCTCAACCGTTTTCTTCTTCTTCCGATACCCTTTCCATTTACCCTTCTCCTCCTCACTACTTTTCACTTTGTCTTTCTCTTCTTTTGCTACCATCCCCCAGCCTCCTCAGGGTCTGAGTTATTCACATTTCCTTTCCATCTCAACATTTCAAAATATATGTTCATATCTTTTTTCATGGATGAGCTAAGAAATAAATACAAAAGGTCATTATTTGTAATGAATATCATGAGAAAAAATAATCAGCATAAAATTTTTAAAAAGCCAAAAATATACCTCTAAATCCTTTTAAAAAAACAAATTTTGATGAAAAAGTGAATTCTTTAAGAAATATGAAAAGTCAGACTTTGGAAAAATGAGCTTAACAGAAACAATGCTCATTAAGAAGATCCACTAAAATCTGTACAAGTTGTTGTGGACCAAAACTGATCAATAAATCAAATCTTCACAGTAAAATTTAAATGGAAAAAGAATCGATTTTGATGAAAATAATTTCGATAACATGAACATTAGAATAGAAAGAATCGAAAATGATTTAGCTGGGTCTTACAGAAAATTGATCAATGAATTAAATTTGCTGGATGGAATATGTTCCCTAAAACTCTTTCTCAACAAGATTTAATCAATACTTAAATCAAAATAAAATTCTGATTTGAATGTGTTTACTTAAAATGGTAGTATCACAAGGTCCTTAGGATCAAAGTAGCAGAGTCAACATGGCAGTGTCAAACACTCTGTATCAATCCCAAAGATTGACCTGGAGGTGAGGTAACTAGTTTAGTTCATAGAAGCAAAAATTTTTAATCTCAAAATCCTAAAGAAACCCAAACAGTCTAACAGAGAACATGTTGTTACACAGGAGGACAGCAAATCCCAGGCACTTGGTATGCCTTCAGTTTTCTTTAGCTAGAGACAGACTGGCTGTGGAAACAACCGACTACCTGTCTTCCTATTCACTCACCTGAGACTATTCCTTTTTTTTTCCTATCTACATATAGGACCATCTGCCTTATCCACCATTGTCTCTCCAACACCAACACTGTGCTTGGCACATAGTAGGTTCAAGGCAAATACTAACTAACCGAATGAATTCATTATAAACCTTCTGCTTAACAGTATTTTAAAGATACTGTTAAGCCAATGCGCTTCTGAAAAATACATAAGAATAAATTGTCTGAGTTCAATTTCTGGTGCTACTGCTTGCTATGTCTATGACCTAGTCAGTCATTTAAATTCACTATGTCTTAGGTTCCTTAACTATAAAATGAGAGTAAATGATGTAACAACTCCATAGGTTTAACTGAGAGGATTAAATGGGAAAATCTACATAAAAGAACCAGGAAAAGAGCTTGACACTTAGTAAGAGCTCAACAAATGTTATTTATTAATAAGATTATCGCTATCATCATCATCTTTGAATAAAACTGACAATTAAAAGTGAAATTGCCACTCTTTTTAAACATTCTATATTTATGAGAAAAAAGATAATAAATCAAAGGGAATAAATCTCATTTGGCATAACAAATAATTATTTACCTAGTGCCAAGTGGCAATATCCTAAGAATATTAAGGGGTCAGTACAGATTCTGCCCAATCTCTTTACACTCTGCAGAGCAGCCTCTATATGACTGAATGGTGATCACTGATTTTTAATAGTAATAAGTGCTATTATAATGATAATCATGAAGAACTATAAAATTCTGAAGTGCCTGTGAAACCAGTATAACAGTACAGTTAAAAGGCTTTAATGTGTCCTAATTATCTGAGACATTGTTGTCATTTTCATGGGATTGAAGAGACAGTGAGCAGAACACTCTTCTTAAGCCTGGAAATTCTTGGTTCAAATCCTAGCCTCTCTGCTTACTTAAATTGATCTTAAAACTTCCTGGAATATTTGGGCTAATCTATAAGTGAGAGAATCAATCCCTACCTTAGAAATTCATTGGGATTTTATGAAGCTCAAGTGAGTTACACATATGTGAGAACTGAGAGGAATTCAAGTGTTATTTCATAAGTGAAGAAAATGAGGTCCAACAAAGATACATGGCTTAGCAAACACCACACTGCTAGTTTTTGAAAGGCTGGATTTTATAAAAACATAAAAGATATAATAATAATAATAATAATAACAACAACAACAACAACAACGACGACGACTTCCTAAAGAAAACATCTACAAATTAAGCTATTTTGAGAAACTCTTAACTATTAAATAAATAAAAATATGATTTATTTTGCCTATTTGAAAAAAAGTTTTAGTTCTAAAGAAGTACATTATTGTTCTTGCTTTGTGACTATGTCGATCAGTGACACATAGGGTGTTCTCAGTGATATTTAATTACAATAATGTTTTAAAACCATATGCCTAGAGAACAATGTAAGTAACTATAAAGATGAAGATAATATAATAAGGAGAATTGCAATCAGGCCAAGGACTAAGTCAGGCACTTAAATATACACTATTTTGTTTGATTCTCACAACAACATTCTTAGGCATCTGTATTCTACAGATGAAGACGCAGATGTTCAGAAAGGTTCAGCAACTTGTCCAAGGTGATACAGCTACGAATTGACAGAGGAATTGGTTTAAACTCCTATTTTGGTCTGATGTCAGAGCAGCTCAGTTTCTTCTGCAATGGATTGCTTATGGAACACCATGCAGTCTTGATTACCTGAAGCTTGCATTTTCTTAGGTGCCTTTTCCCATCAAATGTGATCCAGGCTAGATCATGAGCTCAACTGCTGACTCTTCTTTCATTCTTCTCACTCTCTTCAAATCCCAGAGTTTCACAAACCAGTGTAATTCACTGAACCCCAGTTCAGTGCAGAGAGGTGTGATGGTTAGGGCTCTGAGGTTGGTCCGTAGAAGAGCCAGCTGTCGTAGATCCTTGACTTCTTCCTCCATGTGCACAAGGACAGACAAAAGGAATGCAACTTGCTCATAAAAGCAAAACAGGATGCATACTGCATCCTGCCTCCTCCAAGCCATTTCTTGCCCTACAACCTGGTGTCCGCATATATATCAAATTCTACTTTCAGGTACTGCCAGATGTAAGTGTTTTGGATACCACCAAGTATTGTGGCCTGTCACCATAATGCCTTTGAGACTGAGTTCCCCCAACAACATAGGCTGGTACGGTACCCCTTTAACACTCTGCTTACTGGAAGACTACCAGGCTGGGCTTCCCTTCTGACAACACCAAGTGGACTTGTTGGACTTTCTCAGCATCTGCTACAGCCCAGTCATTGGAGCAGTGGCAAATGTCTGCATTTTCTAGCTCTTCCTCTCCCCTTTATTGTACAGGTATTCTGTTTTGGCAGAGAAATGATAATCAGCCCTAACAGAAGCAAATTCTGATGTTTAAAAAAAGCAGGAAGAAAATCAACAAAAGTCCTTATTTCAATGGCCAAATGGCTGGATTGGGGAAGGTGGAAAATGCCATTATGGGAGACTTGCCCACTACAATACTTTGGTGTTTCACTGGCAGGAATAAAAATAAAGTCCAAACGATGGAGCTTTGTTTCTTGGTTTTTCACACAGAGACTGCTTTTCCATGTAACGAAAATGTTGACCAAAGAAAATAACAGGAAAGACTGCCTCATTCTTTATCAACACAAAATGTGTAGCATTGTTCTAATTGAAGCAATATGCTTCCAAGGGTGGAGAAGCGTGGTAATAAAGCAACCTATTTTTGTGACTTGGCTTTACTTTGGGCCTTCTCACATAACCTAGGTGGACAGTTGCAACACAGCAAAGAATACTATAGCCTCATTGTTATGCACCTCCGTTTAGGACTTTGACGTTAACCCACACAATGACACTGTGTCTTTTAGGCCACAGGATAATTATTGTTCAGTGGACATAAAGACTGGTAAAGAGAAGAAAACTATGGCTTGGAAAAGTAAGCTTTAATATTGACTGAATGTAGACAGATATTTTACGATTTATATATTTTAAGATTTATTCCAGAAATTGAAGATCTAGGGGGAAGAAATTGGTCACTCCTTAGGTGTTATTAAACAGAACTCGGGGTAAAGAGAACTGCAGGACTAAGGGCATAAAGGAAAATTATTGGCCAGTTGCCCTGTGTAGTAGGGACAGGATGTAAGTTCATATCACTGACTATCACTGTTTGCCTCCCAAGTTCTCAAGACTACAATGATGACTGTAGAAGCTACATATACATTTCCTCTATGGCATCTAAACCCACAGCAGCCTTCTCAGTTCATTTTTTGCATATCCTTAAGTATCTACTATTTGCCTGGCATTGTTAATAACTAAGAACACAAATATGAACGCAACTATCTTCTGAATTCTTCACTTGCTTACAGCTCCTCCTAAATGCTGTTTTAGTCTAAAGTACTGCTTAGCTGAAACTATTTTGTTCCTCTTGGGTCCCCTTTATAAAGAACCTGGAAGAAATTACTGTATGGTATGAGAACACAATTATATTTCTGAACAATTGGTTTATATTTGTATTATAGACACTTTGAACCATGTAACTGACCAGTTTCCCCTTTCCTGTGATGCTTAGAGACAAATGTCCTGCCAGAAGAAAATTATGGTTTGACCTTTCTGAATCTTATGCTGTGATCATTAATTGCCCTTTATTTTCCTTCTTTTACTTCCTTCATTTCCTTTTTCCTCTGTGCTTAAAAATTCATCTTGTTATTATATATTATGCATCTATGTAAGCTGACTTTAATTTCAAGGACGTAGTGGAGTCTGAAAAATAAACAAACAAACAAATAGGTGTTTCCCCCAAACTCTATTTCCAGAGGCTTTTATTACAAAAGAATTATTTATCTTTGGAGGGTAAAAGCAGAAATAGCCAAGTGACAAGGAGAATAAACAGATCAGACTTTCAGCAGCTGTCCATGAAGACATGGAGCAACAGATGTCAGGAAACCATGAAGTCCCATCGTCACTCATACACAGTGGAGCCAGGGCCCACTTGGGGGAAACATTCTGATGTTTCCCAGATTTTAAAATAAAAGTGATTAAGTAATCTTTAAATTTAAACCCTAAACTTTTCAATGTGCACTCTATATACTCAATCCAGCTTTTTTGGTTCATTGACTATTTCCAGCCTCTATGGCCAATAAAATCAGCAGCGCAGAAGGTGTAACTAAGCCTTAAAAACATAAAAAGAACCAGATCTTGCATCTGCAAATGAAATTGAATTTTTGGAGCTTTTTTAATCTATCATTTCAATTGATCTTCTTAGCAGATTATAGAAGCCCAGATAAATAAAACCGTAAAAACAATTTTAAAAGAATTCATATAAAAGCAATAATGAGTCTAAAAATTGAGCAGTATAAACTTTTCAAAATATTTATATATCAACCAAATATTTATTGAGTACCTATATGGGCTAGACGCTGAGAATAAAGTATAAAACAAATTACGTTTTGTTTTTATTTTCGCAGATCCTACTCTTTTGGGGAAAAATATTAAAAAACTGTTCATACTAATAAATATATAATTTCCCAATTTGATCTAAGTATTATAAAGAGAAATTCTATTATTCCAGATATCTATTTAGTTCTAACAATCTACCTCAAGCTTAGTCATGTAAAAACAATAACCATTTTGTAATGCTCATGATTTTATAGGTCAAGAATTTGAGCAGAGCACAGTATGGATGGTTAGTCCCTACTAAATAATGACTTACATCTCAGGGAAGGTGTCTCAAATAGTTTGAGAAATTGGGACAAGAAGAATAAGGCCACAAGTCTGTGGCCACGGACCTTCTCTACATCACATTTGCAGGGGATTACATGTCCAAGATGGCTTTTTCACTCCCAAGTTTGCCACGTAGCCTGAAATGATTGTTTCTATGTAGTCTTTCCAAGTGATTCTCATGGGCTTCCTTACAGCATGGCAGTATCAGGGTAACCAAACTCCTTAGATAGAAGCTGGATTCCCTGAGAATGAGAATTCTAAGAGGAATGACATGAAAACTATCAACCTTTCAAAACCTGGGCCCACAAATTGGAATGATGTCACTTCCACTATATTCTATTGATCAGTCAGTCATAGTGACTGTTAAGATTCAAGGGGAGAGCTATAGACTCCCCACCCACCACTTATGAGGTAGAGTGTCAAAGATTTCTTCAGACCAAAAAAACTAGAAATAATGGAATAGTAATTTCAAAGTGCTAAGAGAGAAAAATTGGCAAGTTATAATTTTATACCCAATTAAATGATCATTCTAGAGTAAGGCCAAAATAAATCCATTTCAGGCAAATACTAAGAGCGTGCAGATGGCATTATTAAACAATATTCATCATAAGAAAGAATTAAATATAAAATTAAGGCATAAGGTTCAAAAACAAATGAAGAGAAACAAAATATGAGTAAATATGCATTGATTATATAAAATCAATATTTATAAAAATAATTAATTGGAATGCTATAAAAATAAGGTGGAACTAAAGTATAAAGCATAATGTATAAAAGTGCACAATCATATTTTTAAAAGGTCAGGTCTTTGTATTTTTTAGGAATATAAAATATTGATTAATTTTAAAGTTTGTTAAATAAAAGATGCCTGTTAAAATGTAAAAGAAGCCACAAAAATGTATAACTCAAACTAACAGAGAGAGAAGGCAAGAGAGAGAGGACAGCTTGATCAGAATTATAATGAAAGCTTTTTAAAAATAAAAAGCATAATAAATGAAAGGATAAAAAATCAAAATAAATCAATAATCACAATAAATATAAAAGATAAAACATAATTTAAATATAAAGAGTCTTAAACTAAATTTTAAAAATCCAGCTATATGATGTTTACTAAAGACATTTCTAAAAACATAAAACAAAAGAAAATTGAAAATAAAGAGATAAAAAAGATACACCAGGAAAATGCTATGGAAAAGATAAATGGCATAAGTATTTTAATAAGAAAAAATGAGTTTTATAATAAACATAATTCAGAGAAAGAAAATTTTAAAAAGTAATTAAAAAGAGTCATTACTGAATAATAAAAGAAAATTCATTAAGAATAAGTAGCCATTTTGAATTTATATAGACCAAGTGTCACAGTTTTAAAGCAGAAAAAGTAAAAGTGGGCAGATATAATAGCAGAAATTAATAAGCATAATCACAATGTGACATCCTGACCTACTTTCCTTAATAATTAAATTAAATACAAAAATATTGCACAATTGTTTTCTTGCAGTGTAACAGATTGCCATAAATTTAGGCATGTAAAACAGTAGCCATTTATTATCTTAACTTTTCTGTAGGTGAGAAATCTGTATTTTCTGCATAAGGCTTCACAAGACTGAAATCAAGGTGTCAGCCAGGTTGCATCCTCATCTGAAGTTCAAGGGCCTCTTCTAGCTCATTTGGTTAGTTGGAAAAATTCAGTCCTTTATGGCTATAGAACTGAGGTCCCTGTTTTCTTGAGGTCTGTTAAGAGGATTTTGCTCCCAGACCTTAAAGATCATCCTCAGGTACTAGTATCAGGGTAATTAATTGTGATTATTTTTGATTATTAAGAGTCGATTCATTAGTAATCTAATCAAATGAGTGCAATGTGATAGTCATAAGTTCTACCAACACTCAAGGGGAAGTTGTATAAAACAGAGGCCTGGAATCCAGGCCTTCAGGATTCCACCTACCATATGAAGTGATTATATATACTATTTCAGCAAATAGTAAATTTGATTTCATTAAACATTAATAGAACACTGTGTCCCATACCTAGAAATTTACCAAAATTTACTCTGTGTAAGAGCACAAAGCAAACCCCAACAAACAATAAAAAATCTCAGCACTACAAAAGAATGGTATATAGTCATATTTAATTGAGCAAGAAACTGATATCAAAAAGATAAAAACTTTTTAAATAACATAAACATTTTGTGATACTTCAAGGTTCAAAGAGAAAATTATGCTTAAAGCTAAAAATATGAAACAATGAAAATTGAAATATTACATAATAAAAGTGGTGAAATGCAGGTAAAACTGCATTAAAGGAAAATTTATATCCTTAGATGTTTATAAGAGAAAAGAATAAACCAAGACTTCAACTTAAAAAGAAGAAAAAGAACAATATTCCCAAAGAATGTAGAAGAAATAAAATAATAATAAAGGAAAGTAATGAAAGAAAAGAGAAACTACAGAGATCAATAAAATCAAATACAATTTTAAAGGTGAACATTATGTTCATAATCATAAATTAGATTCATGATCATAATTATACAAATATAAATATGAGAATAATTTAAATAACTTTATGAATACACTTGAAAATTTAGATTAATAAATAATTTTTAGAAGATTATAATAACTAGATCCAGCAATAAAAAAACCTTAATATACCCATAATTTTTTAAAAATTGAATCAGTGATATAAATATCTAGCTAGAAAAAAAAACCACAAAACACTAGGCCAATATATTTTACAGATCCATTATACCTATTCTTTGAAAGATAGATACCACCAAAAGTACACGTTCTTCCAGATAATAGATAAAAACACACTACTCTGCAACTCATTTTATGAGGCTATTATTTTATGATAACCTTGATTAAAAAAAAAAAACAGATAGGCAAAATGAGTAAAGATAATAGAGGACAATGTCAAATATGAACATAAGTCTATAATTTGACACAAACATAAATAAAACATTAGCAAACTGAAACTAGCAAAGTGCAAAAATGTATTACCATAAACTTGGATAAACAAGTATGTTTAAAAACAGAAACTACACACCAGAATTATAGTTTTTATATACCAGAAATAATTAGGAAATATGATTTCAAAAACTACCACTAGATCTAATAAAAGATATGCAAGACCCTCAGAGAATATTATTTAATTGTACTAAAAATCAGAGAATTTAATTAAAAGAAAATATACACTGTGTTTATAGATGGGTAGACTCAGTAACATAAACCACTTTTTCACAAATTAATCCAGAAGAGTCAATATGCAACTAAAAGCTTAGTAGGTTATTTTTTGGAACATGGCAAGTTGACCCAAAATATATATGCAACACCAAAAAGACAATAATTAGCTAAGACAATTTTTGAGGTAACGAACAAGTATCAAATTATCAATATGTATTTTTGATGTAGTAATGGTAGTAACACAATTGCTTTTATGTGTATATACTGTCCTAAGGATTTCATAAGCATATGTTAACTTAATTGCCATAACAACCGTTAGGTAATTACTATTACATATGAGGGAATTGAGGCACAGAAAGACTAACATGCGCAAGATCAAACACTAGAAATGTGGTGGAGATAAGATTCAAATACAGGTTCGACCTTGGACATACCATGCTATACTCCCCAAATCAATATGATAACTGAACTGGTGCATAGATATAAAAACCACAGAGAGCCAAACAGATCAGAAATGGAACAAAACAGTTATGGAAAATTGATATATGACATAAGTGCCATTACAAATCAGTGGGGGAGAGAATTAGTTATTCAATGGATGGTAGGGAAAAATTATATATTTGCATGGAAAAAAATAAAATTAGATGCCAGGTTAATACCATGAATTGAATATATAACCATGAATATTGAAAGTTTTAATGTATATATCAAAATATTAAAAAATTTAGAACATGTAAGATAAAGTCTTTATGATTTCAGAGTAAAAAAGAATATCTTAAATAAGATATAATGAACATAATTATAAAAAAGAACTGATAAATTTAAATACTAATTAAAATTAAATATTTCTGTACAGTACACTATGTCTTAAGTGAAATAATAAACCACACTCTGGATTATGGAATTCGTAATTCAAGTAACTAAAATTTCTTGGAAGTCAGAGTGCAAAAAACCTGTGAATCAATTAAAAAAAAATAACCAAAGAAAAATGGGGAAAGGATACAAACAGGTAATTGATAGAATAGTAAATCTAAAAGTCCAGTTGATCTGAAGCTATACTATGCTATTAATTAGAGATATGCATGGCAAAAAAAAGAAAAACAATAAATAACATTTTACCCATCAGAAGGGCAAAGATGAAAATAAAATCCAGTAATAGCAAGTATTAGTGAGAATTTGAAATAACAACAATTCATATAATACAGATGAGAGTATAAACTGGCACACCTACCCAGCCAGGATGGCATCAGGAGGTGTGTAGCAGCCTATGATAAGCCTTAGCTATATGTATCAAAATGGAGAAATATCAAATAATCATGGTGAGTAAAAAACACAAGTTGCAGAATGATACCTGTAGTACGATATTTATATAATAATATTTATAACTCTATCTTGTTTATGAAATTATATGTATACATAAAATTATAAAAACAAGCATGGAGAGACTAAAAACCAAATCAAGATAATTATCACCTCAGGGAAGAGGAGAATGGTATGAAAGAAGGAACAATTATATGGAGGGTTTCAACTTATTCGAAATGTTTTTTTATTTATCAAAAAGATATAAAGCAAATTAGAAAAATGTTCAGCTTTGATAAAGCTGATTGGTGGGCAGGCAGATACTTATTATATTATTCCGTATACTTTTCCATTTGCTTGAATAATTTCATAATATAGAAAAACAATTGTTTCAAATGATATACATAAAATTAGGTTATTTGAAGAAAAACATCACATGCAAAGTAAATGCATTTTGTGCATTTTATTAAGTGAAAAAAGGTGCAAACACATTGCTTTTTAGGAAAAAAAGGGAAATTTTGCCTCAATTGCAGCATTTTTTCTATAATAGGCTCATAAAAGTATATGTATCCGTCTGGAAACCAACTGGATAATTCAAAAGTTTCACTGGGAACTGCTCTATTTTGGACTGTTTCAAATTAGTGAATATTGCAATTAAAACAAGAAGTTGCTTATTCTTTTATAAAAAAGTGGACTAGAATCTTAAATTAGGTCGAGATCATTTTTTTGAGGGTGGTCTTTTCTCAAGTAGACTTTTCTCCCTTCCTTGGATATAGTTGGATATAGCTAACTCTTGGCAGTCTTCTTTCAACAAATATATTTTGAGAACTTACTATATGCCAGGGCCAAAACAAACCAGTTCCCTACTTTCTTGGGTCTTTCTTTGTAGTAGGGGAAGATAGCAATTATCAGGTAAATAAATAAGGATCAATTAGTGATAAGTACTATAAAAAAAAAATAAAGTGAAATGAGGTAATGTGGTGCTGGGGGTGACTTAGATGGGTGGTCAGAAGAGTCCTCCCTTAAGAGCTGAGATCAGAAAGATAAGGAGCAAAGCTCTGTACAGAAAAGCCTCCAGAAATTTCCCCCAGAGCTGGGCTACATACTTAGATGTTCATAAATTTCCAAATGTCTTCATGTCATTGAATTATGCCTTCTCCATTAAGACTGTTTTGTAAAGTAATAAGAATTTTATGAGTTGATTAGGATTTCTGTCTACTTTAAGAGACTTCCAGAATAACAGCAGCCTTAAGGTTTGGGGTTTGGGGTCTTGAAGGCTAGGATCTAAGCAAGGATCTCACATTTAACGAGATTCAAATTTTTGAGCCTTTGAAGTAGCTTAAAAGTACAGAAACCACCATCCCTTCCCCTAAACCCTGAACGTATATTCCCTGACACCTTTTTCTGTTTTATTGGTGTTCTCCTTAGCATTTATGACTCAGATACTATTGTTTATCACTTATCTTTTCCGCTAGAATAAGCTCCCTACAAGCAAGATTTTTATCTCTTGTTCACCACTAGTATAGCACCTTTGCATAGTAGGCAATCAATAAATACTTATTGATTCAATGAATGAATGTTAAAACATTGAACACCAAGGGTTTAACTCTACTGCCCTGAATTGTGTCCCAATTGTAAGTTACCTAATTATTTCCCCCTCTAATTGTATTATAAGAAATTATGGGACAGAAACTATGTTTTATGGCACGTCTGCGTTCCCCCATTATACCTAAACCAATACTGGGTATTCTCAGGTTCTCAAAAAATGGTAAATGTTCAAATGATTGCTTTCTAG
>NW_011888872.1:1411549-1462420 GCF_000151845.1 Pteropus vampyrus | reverse complement strand
ACAACTTTTGTGTTGAAAACAATCCAGCCCCCAAAATACTTGCAGGTAATACAAAAACTCACTCAAGTTCTGCTCACTGGTAAAAGCAAAAGAGAAACAGAAAGGACAGGGGCAATTCAGCAGTTAACTGCACAAGCTTTAACCAGTGATCATAATTTCCATGATTTTAATAATAATGAGTAAAACCCAAAGTGTTAAGTTGCACTTTCTACCTCAGCAAAACGGAGTGATAATTGTGCAGAGAATAATTTTATGGGTGAAGTGTGCCCTGTATTGTAAAAGATTAGAATAAAGTGCTCTAATACACAATGTCTTAGCAGGTGCAGGCACTTACCTGAGCAATTAAAATCTTCTTAATATACAAATCACAGCCAATGAGACTGCTGGCATGACAGAACAGATCTTTCAGGACACAATGTTGTTTGTCTCAAACAGGTCCTCCCCACCCCCCTCCCCGCCCCCCCCGCACACAGCACCCTGGCTTTATTTATTTATTTTTGCTAGCAATCATTTGTAGATCTTTCATTTGAAAAAGAAAATTGACCAAACAGATAATTTGCTCCAAATACACCCAAGCACATTCATTCTCTCACAAATCCATTCAGACCACAAAAAGCTATTAAATACTTACTATGTATGAGGCACTGTGGTGGGTGCCCAACTGGCTATTTTGGAACCAATTATAATCATCTTCTCCACAAACAGAGGGAAACGCTTCTAGATAATGGCTACAAGTTGTCAGGGCTAGTGAAAACTGGTCATCCGAGTCCTCTGCGAGTTGTTGGCATTCTATCCAACTGGTTAACTTTGTGGTCTTAAGACCATGTACCTAAGATGCTGAGCTAGCATAACAGAAGGGCCATCCTCTGGAATTGATGGTCTAGATGAGATGTTAAGTAGGAACCAAGCTAACGCAGACATGTTCCTCTTCTCCCTCATCTCTTCAGCATATTCCAAGCTGGCCTTTGCCTCTCTCATTTATAGTAACTACTCTTATAAAAGTCACCAATGACTCCCATGTTGCTAAATCCAAGGGTCAGTTATCAGCAGAATTTGACAGGCACTCATTACTTCTGCTTTGATTATTCCATTGATACCCAAGACATCATACATCTCACTGTTTGTTTCTCCCCAGTCAACCTGGCTGATTCTGCCTTGTTCCTGACCTCTATTAAGTGCCCCAAGGTTTAGTCATTATTCCTCTTTGCAATCTACAACTTTTACTTTCTCAGCCACTTGTAGTCTTAAAGTCTTAAATTTGAATTATATGCTGATGATTCTCAAGTTTATATTTTCAGTCTAGACTTTCTTCTCGAAGTCCAGACTCATATATCCAAGAATTTACCTGACATCACCTGGATGTCAGAGCTGTCTCAAACATAAAATGTCCCAAACTGATCTTACTCACAAAACCTGTACCATCCACAGCCTCCTCCATCTCAATTTATTGCAATTTCATCATTCTAGTGGCTCAGGGAGAAAACTTGGGAGTCATCCTTAACGGCTCTTTCTCTTATGCCTCACATTCAAGCCATAAAGAAATTCTGTTGGCTCTATTTCCAAAATATATACAGAATCAAATTCCTTCTGACCACCCCCATGGCCACATTAATGTCTGAACCCCTATCCTCTCTCAGTTTGACAACTGCCATGACCTCTGGCAATAGTCTTGGAAATCACTATGAGTAACTCAAATTCGGTTCATTTTGATGCTGAAGAAATCAGTTCATGCTGCCCCAAAAGGTTTTAGAGAACATATTAACCACAGTACAGTTTTGATAGGCAGAGAAAATAAAATTAAATAGTTTGGCCTCTTAAGACACTAGAAGATTTACAGAAAGTGTTTAAAACTTGCTTAAGTGACACTTCATCAATGCCACAATAAGTCATTCTTTATATTGAAGACATGTTGTTGGGACTCATTTGTTAATTTTTTAAAGAGAGAGAGAGAAAAAATATATATAAGGTTATCCATATTGCATGAATCACCTGTCTATATGTCTGGGGGTAAATCTGTTTTGTTTAAAGATGTTATTGGCAAGGAAAGGATGACCACAAATATGTTTTTCTCATGAAGCAATTTTGGCTTCTTCACATTGACATGATGATGACCACTACGGGTGGGCACAAAACATTCTGCTATAAAGAACAGGGCTATCTGGTTGTGTGAAGACACTGCCATGGGTAGTAGACCATGAGTGGCTTGCATGCTCCCCAGACCATCTCTAGGAGTGGTAAAAATGTCATCACCATTGTGACATCTGAGTGTCAACACATGCTCACCAAAATATCTTGCACCTTTTCATATGGGGTCTATAGGCGCTATTACCAAATGCCTATCCCCAGAGGTAAGGCCCAGGATTTAGCCATTTAAAAAGTAAACTTGGCAATTTTGATTCAGATTGTCTGTGAACCACATATTTTAAAACTCTGATGTAGCTGAACAAGCATAAGATTGGGTTTCAGTAGTCCTGAGCTCAAGTTTAACCGTAGTCACCAATTCACTGGGTAACCATGGCAAAAACTTTTTACCATTCTGAGCCTTTGTTTTCACATCTATAAAAAGGAATAATATGATTCCAGCACACATTACTTTCTTATTAGGCAGTTCTAATGAAATAATATGAAAATGCTGTGAAAACTCGAAGTACCATAAAAATCAAAGTGACTATTACTATTTAAAAAGTGTGTGTGTGTGTGTGTGTGTGTGTGTGTGTGTGTGTGTGTGTGTGTACATATTGCCTTGTTTTCATTGTATTCAGCCTGATTTCTGGTAAAATTTTTATTCGTGGGACAGTTTTATATCTATGACCTTACTGAAGCTTTTTTTAGAGTGAAAAATGAATCTTTATAAATAAAGAAACTACTCCAGAGTTAGAGTTTTATTTTATATATTTCACAAGAAAGCAGTTAGGAAATTGATGTTTTCCCCACTTTATCAAAAGTACGTGATGAGCCTTGTTATCACATACAAAGTAATTAAAACCAAGAAAGAATAAATGTGACAAAAAATATCCATCACATAGCAAGTTAGACAATTTTGATGAAATGCAATACTGTGTATCAACTTCTGTAAGAAAAATCTCATCAATTATAAATCAACACCACAGTGCAGAGATTAAAATGCAATTGCTTCTCCTTAGGTCATGAGAGGGAGAAGCTGGTACAGAAGATTTTTTTCTGCATTAGCAGATGGCAGTATGGCTGGAGGCATGGGAAGTAGTGAAGCCACTCCCCACTTCTATGTTCCCCCTGAAGCTGTGACAGATATTCTCAAAGACCCATATCTCTCTACTTCTCTGACTGAGGGATATCTCTGGACTGGGAGAGCTTGGTCAGTCTTTATGCAGAGCAGCCCAAAACTCAATCACTGAAGAATGGAAGTTGGAGGATGAATATCCCCATAACTAGGTGAGATCATTCTAAGGTGTACCAACCCTCAATGAAGCTCCAGAAGGATGGAGGCCCAATTTTCCACATTGGTAATCTGCTCATTAACACACCCTGTATTGAAACTGCCCTTGGGGCTCCCAGTGAAGATGGTGGAGTAAGTAAATACTGGGCTCACCTCCTACCATGACCACATCAATATTACGACTCAACTACAGAAAAACCATCATTTAGAATTGCCTGAAGTCTGGCAAACAAAAGTTCTATAACTAAGGATATACAGAAGAAGCCACATCAAGACTGGTAGGAGGGGCAAAGATGTGAAACCAACTAGTTTCACATTTGGAGGTTAAAAATTGGGAGGGATATCTTAGCTGTGGATGACACCCCTGAGGAGCAAAGGGTCTCAGCCCCATACCAGGCTTTCCATTGCAGGGTTCCAGTGCAGGGAGAGAAGTCCCCATAAGTTCTGGCTGTGAAAACCAACAGAGATTGTGGAGTGAGAGAAGACCAGCAGGAGTTTCAGGCATTCCTCTTAAAAGGCTCGCACACAGAATTACTAATGGATTCACTAGCCCTGAGCTCTAGTACTGGGGAAGCAGCTTGAAAGGCACCAGTGACATACAGGAAGGAATTGAATTGTATGGCTTCTAGGTGAAGGCTGGAGGGGTGGTTTCTCCTAGAAAAAAACTGCTGCCAGAAGCCTTTTTTTGTTTTTAATTGGTGAGCTCTCTCCCCATGCACCCTGTGTACACAGGTAGGCACCATATCTGAGACTCCATCAACTCATCTAACACCATTTGTTCTGCCCTAGTGATTTCCTGAGACCCCACCCAACTTATGGGCCCTCTCAAGCCACTTCCAGTGGCTTTTCAAAAGGCTTGTCTTGGCTTATACTAGGGACATTCCTAAAATCTCTTAAAGGTTCACAAAACCCAAACAAGCAACATCTGGCTTTGGTGTGCCATGTACCATTTGCTAAGCAGCCCCAAACTGGGGACTTCTGGCAGCTACCCTCAGATCACAGCTTAGCCTCTTCCAGGCACCCCCAAGCTCAGAACAAGTATAAACCATCTGCAGATCACTTTGTAGAGCATACCAAGTGGCCCCAGCAGGGCACAGGCAGTGGCTGACCTTGGCCTGCACCAGAGCCCCTCCCAAGAGGTCCACAACCAACACACCCAATGGCCAGCTTGAGATCACTCCAGAGTACCACCCAACCATCTCCATAAATGAAAATCCAAAGGGCAGACTCAGCAAGTTCCAGAGCCCTTTGAAAGTGAATCCTACTCCATAGGGTCAGCCTCTGCACAACAGCTCCTCCACTGTGGTCATGGCCAGTCCTCACAACCAATTAGCCTGAGGGTTAATCTCTCACACTGAAGTGCCTACAGCAATCAAGGATCAACTACAACAGGAGGGCACACACAACCCACACAAGGGCCACACTTGGAGCACCTGGCTCAGGTAACCAAGGGGACTGCACCACTGGGCCCCACAGGATACCTACTACATAAGGCTACTCTACCAAGATCGTGAGACATAGCAGTTCTATCTAATACATAGAAACAAACACGGGGAGGCAACCAAAATGAGGACACAAAGAGACACATACCAAATGCAAGAACAGAACAAAGCTCCAGAAAAAGAACTAAACAAAATGGAGACATGCAATCTACCACATGTAGAGTTCAAAACACTGGTTATAAGGATGCTCGATGAACTTAGGGGAAGAGTACATGAACTCAGTGAGAACTTTAACAAAGAGATAGGAAAAATAAAAATGGAGATAGAAAATGTAAAAAAGAACCAGTCACAAATGAAAAACACAATAACTGAAATACATTAGAGGAAACCAACAACAGCCCAAATGAAGCAGAGGATAGAGTCAGAGATTTGAAAAACAAGGTAGCAGAAACTTCTCTGATCTGGTGAAGCACGGAGTCTCAAACAAAATGAATCCAAAAAGGCCCACACCAAGACACATCATAATTAAAACACCAAATATTAAAGATAAAGAAAGAATCTTAAAAGTTGGATGAAAAAACAGTTATATATCTACAAGGGAGTTCCCATAAGACTGTCAGCTGATTTCTCAACAGAAATTTTGCAGGCCAGAAGAAACTGGCAGAAATATTCAAAATGATGAAAAACAAGGACCTGCAACCAAGATTACTCTACCTGGCAAAGCTATTATTTAAAATTGAAGGACAGATAAAGAGCTTCCCAGACAAGAAAAAGCTAAAGGAGTGGATCAACACCAAACCAGTATCACCAGAAATGTTAAAAGAACTTCTTTAAGAAAAAGAAAAAAAATGAATAATAAAATGGCAATAACTACATGTCAACAATTATTTTAGATGTAAATAGATTAAATGCTCTAATCAAAAGACAAAGCGCAGCTGAATAGATAAGAAAACAAGACTCTTACATATGCTGCCTACAAGAAATTCACTTCAGATTAAAAGACTGAAAGTAAAAGGATAAAAAATGATATATTATGAAAATGGCAACAAACAAAAAAACTGGGTTAGCAATTCTTATACCAGACAAAATAGACTGTAAAAAAAGTGGGGGAGACTATAACAAGAGACAAAGAGGAACCAAGTAGTTGCACTTCTGGGTATTTATCCAAAGAAACCCAAAACACTGATTCAAAAAGACATATACATTCCTATGTGCATTGCGGCATTATTTACAATTGCCAAGATATGGAAGCAACCTAAGTGTCCACAGATAGATAAATGGATAAAGAAGAAGTGGTACATATATACAATGGAATATGACTCAGCCATAAAAAAGATGAAATCTTGTCATCTGCAACAACATGGATGGACCTAGAGGATATTATGCTAAATGAAATAAGTCATAGACAAAGACAAATACCATATAATCTCACTTATATGTGGGATCTGAAGAAAAAAAATAAAAATAAACAAACAAAACAAAAATAAACTGATCCAGAGAACATTTTGATGGTTGCTAGATTGAAAGGGAATTGGGGATATAAAGAAAAAGGGGAAGGGATTAAGAAGTTGCAAAATAGCCATGGGGATGTAAAGCATAGCATGGGGAATATAGTCTATAATATTGTAATAACTATATATAGTGTCAGATGGGTACTTGATTTATCAGGGTGATCATTTTGTACTTTGTAAGTTATATAAATGTCTAATCATCATGTTGTAAAACTGAAACTAATATAATATTTTATTTCAACTGAAAATAAAAATTTAAAAAATTATTAAAATACGCACACACACACACACACACATGCTGTATTGACTCTTCTAGAGTCATCTGACTCTCCCTATAATCTTATGAGTGCTTCCGAGGATCAACTCTTAAATAAACCACCTGCCCCCACGTCCCTTGTCTCAGGGTCTGCTTTCGAGGAAATCCAAACTAATGTAATGGGCTTTGGAATCAAATACATTGTAATCCTTGTTTAATCACTTAGTAGTTGTCTGGCCTTAAGCAAGTTAAGTTACTACTTAATCTTTCTAAACTTCAGTTTCCTTATCTATTAAATACAGGTGATAGTAACTATGCCAACTTCATAAGATAATTATAAAGATTAAATAAGATGTGAAACAAGTACAGTAGTCCCCCTTACCTGCAGGAGATACTTTCCAAGACCCCCAGTAGATGCCTAAAACTGGGGAGGGTACGAAACCCCATATATACTGTTTTTTTTTTCCTTATACATACATACCTATGGTAAATTTTAACTTATAAATAAGGCACAGTAAGAGATTAACAACAATAAAATAATAAAATAGAACAATTATAACAATATACTGTCCTAAGAGTTATGTGAATGTTCTCTCTTACTCTACTTCTCTCTCTCAAAATATCTTATTATACTCACGTTTTCACTTAAAGGAAGCACTTTATGGCTTCTCTTTGGCATATATGAATTGCCAGCATCACTACCCTTGCACTTTGTGGCCATTATTAAGTAAAATAAGGGTGACTTGAAGACAAGCACTGATACCATGACAGTTGATCTGATAACTGAGACGGCTACTAAAGGAGTAACAGGCTGGTAGCGTGCAGTACGAATATGCTGGACAAAGGGATGATTCAAATCCTGGGTGAGATAGAGTAAAACAGCATGAGAGTTCATCATGCTACTCAGAGCAGCAACAATTTAAAACTTATAAAATGTTTATTTCTGGAATTTTTCATTTAATATTTTCAAACTGCACTTGACTGCAAGTAACTGAAACCTTCAAAAGCAAAACTACAGAAAAGGGGTAGTGGCTGAATACAGAACCTGGCATTCAACAGGTGTGCAATAAACGTTGGCCATTTCAGCTGTGATTGTTAAGAAGGTGCTCCGAAAATGAGACACTGTTCACTCCCATCAGACGAAGAGAAAAATCACAAGAGAAAATCCTAAATACTGACAATAGTAAGTGCTGGTAAAATGATGAAAAACTGAGAAAGTTTATACTTTGCTATTGGGGGGAAAAAAAAGCTGATTAACTATTTTGGCAAACAATTTGACAACATATAGTTAAGTTGAATATATGTGCTATGATCCAATAATTTCCTATTCTGGGAATATGGCCTAGAGAATTCTCATGTGGTGCTCCAGAAAATGTAGAAGAATGTTCATGACAGCACTATTTCTTATTGTAAAAAATATAAATAATCTAAATTCCTTCAGTAGAGGAAAGGATAAATGTATGGTGGAATATTTATGTGATTGATTACTATACAGCAGTTAAAATGAATGGATAATTTCTATATTTATGAAAATTTTAAAACTATAACGTGGAGTGAAATAAAGCAGGTTATAGAACATCACAGCAATATGAAACTTTCTATGTATGTAAACTTTTCAAAATATACAGTTTAATTTTACATATTATTTATGGAACCCTAACTTACCAGTAAAAATTTTAAAAATGGGTTCAGACAATGCACTCATTTTATTAAAATGCTGATCACTGGGGACAGATGATAGAGGATTGGGAACTGAAACAAAAGTTTATTTTCTTACAATCCTGGAGGCTGGAAATCTGAGATCAAGGTGTCAACAGAGTTGGTTTCTTCTGTGACCTCTCTCCTTGGCTTGCGATGGCCATCTTTTCTCACATTGCCTTCATTCTCTACCTGCCTGTATCCTAACTTCCTCTTATAAGGACAACCATCATATTGGATTAGGGTCCACCCAAATGGCCTCATTCTATCTTAATTACCTCTTTAAAGACCCTGTCTTTAGATGCAGTCCCATTCTGAGGTACTGGAGCTTAGCACTTCAACATATGAATTTCGGTGGAGGCACGGTTCAGCCCATAACATTTACCAAAAGGAGAGAATAATACCTACCACGTAAATAACTAGTAAAGTCCAAAAAGTAAAAGGAACAATGAAAATGGAATTTTGGAATTAACAAAGTAACTGAGGCTTGCTAGCACAAAATACTGTGTAGTTCAGGCCAGCTCAGGCTTCAGTTAGACAAAATCTCCTTCTCTGGCCTTCTGCAGTGAACAAAGATGGAAGAGCATTACTATGCTCTGTGACGCAACCACAGAAAAATAAAGGTCAGTCCTTTTCGCTAAGGTGCTTCTGGCCAGGCAGTCACCTGTACATCCAGACTACAATTACACATTTATTTGTTTAGTTATATTCGGGTACAGACTCTTTCACAAAGGATTTGAGTCAGTTCTAAAAACACATGGTGGCAATTTGAGGCTATGTCCTGCCACCCAAGTTGTGTGGGGAGAAGCCATAGAGAATCGGGTCCGTTGCATTTTCCCTTCCTGCCTGCCTTGTCTCTGACCATGTTGACATTGTTCTGATGTCCTGCCAGCTGAAGCTAAGCACCCCACAAAGCAGATCAATTCCCTGGAGGAGCTTGTTGAAATTCAAATATGTTATTTATCGCATTTCCCCTTCTAAAATGGCTCACAGTTCTCATGCCACCAAAGGTGCAAGAACTGCTGAAAATCTGGCCTGTTATGCTACACAAAACCACACTGGAATGGGCACTAAGCTCTCAACTTTGGCTTCCTTGCCTTTGCCTCTATGATCCTCCTCAAAGGAAGAATCTGGCAGCATCGGGGGAACCCTTGCACCTCCCACTCTGGCTGTACCAAGACTCCTTCTTGTTGATGCCAGAGACCTCCCAGCCTGTATTCCTTCTTATCCGTTCAAACAGGATACCATGGTCCCCTCAAGGATCAGAAGGCAGCCTGTGCTCATCAAGGCACCAGGAAACTGGAAAGAACTTCAGCCTGCAGAAGCTGGGCATGCATGCCAGCTTCTACACATGGTTCGGAACGTAACCAACTGAAGTGCCTCGCCAGATCTACACGTGGTTCGGAACATAACCAACTGAAGTGTCTTGGCCACGTGATTTGTCTCCTTGATTCACCTGCAGTGAGCTTTTCTCTCCCAACTGTACACCTGTCTGAACTTTACAGATATGTCTTTACCTTCCTTGGAAATTTTCCCTTGCCTTCCTAATAAAGGCAAGAGTGGTAAGACCAGGGGGACTTTGCACCATTTTAGCTGCAGAGTCCAGCTCCCACCACCCTCTCTGCTCTATGACCTAGCCAGCACTTATGATGCATCGTCCCATCACCTTCACCATTTACAGCACAAAAGCTATTTAGCCAGTGCCTGCAACCCTTCAGCCTGCAGTGCCTTGACAGCAGAGGTTATAGGAAAAAAAGAGAGAGAGAAAGAGTGAGGGGGTGGGGGAGAGAGAGAAAGAAAGAACAATGTGCAATCGGCACTGCATTAGAGATGGAAAAAGTACTTAAAGCCTGCAACATTCATCAAGACTGAATACATAAATGCCACATTTTGAATAAGCGAAGCAAAAGACAATGACAAAGGAAAGGCGCATTGCTTCAGGAATCTCTATCATTTTCATTTGCTGCTGTCAGGAACCTGTTTTTTGCCTCTCACTCTATCAGCCATTATAGCATTAATGAAGTAACCTCACATAGTTATTGACTGGCTTGTCAGAGGCCCTGCCTGATCCCTTAATAGAAACCATTGGTCTTCAGTTAAAAATGGGGTGAGCTGGGAGGTGCTGTGGGCATGTGCTGAATTTCAAGTGCACTCCTGAGGTTATCGAAAGCCATGAAATGCAAATTATTATATTTTTTAAACACACAGATTTCATGCAACTGAGCATATAAAATTGACTAATATTGTACTTTATGCATGCCTTATAATGTTTTCAAATATGCTCTGCATATGTTCTTCTCTCAGAAAGTTGTGGGTGGTATTTGAATAAGCAGAGGTAGGCCTAATTTTATTTTGTTCTTGAGTCCTCTCCTGCTTGCTATAAACTAGCACTTCTATCTAATATAGAGCCATGTTGATGCACTGTCTACTCAAACACCATCACCAATCCTTTGTCTAAATTTCAGTTTTAGATCAAAAACATTTTTTTTTCCACAATTTTCCTTCCCCAAATAAAAGTATCCAGATCTTCAAACCAGTATATCATTTACTGGAAACTACAGATTGGCAGGTCTAAGGAATAAATTCTTGCCCCAGAAGGCAGTCATTTGGAAAAATAATCCTAGATGTAGAGTTTTTAATTTCGATACCACAATACCGTATAGCAGATACGTTAAAACAAACACAAAAAGACAGAAAAGGACAAAATAAAAAGTCAAGGACAAAAAACTTGGAAAGTTGGTAATATTTCTGAATCAGGAAGAGCAAAGACAATGACTATAGGGTCAAGCTTGAGGGGGTCTTCAAAGAGACACTGATAAGAATGCATAGCTAGTTTTGTTTATTGGGCACATAACATGCTGGCTTCATATTGGTATTTAATTGGATCATTCTCCTGGTTTAAAGCTCTGACCTTTTCTCAGTTTCTCTGGGGAGAAAATGTGGTATCCATGTCTGTTGATTTGCATTATGGCTCCCCCAAACTGACTCTCTCTGACAGCAGATTCTTATTTCTGGGACCACCGAAAAAACGAAGAACAAGAAGCTCAAACATTTCTTTTCTACATATTTTACACTCGACTACCTTGTTGCTTCTTTCTGACATCAGAGCTCAACTACTTTCCTGCATGGATAAACTGTAGACTCACTAAAATACACTAAGTTTCCTCATCTAGGAATAAAATTAAAGAACTATGACTAAGCTACCATATAATTATCAATTGTTCAACTTCCAAAGGTTCAACCTAGTTGAGAGAAATATTTTTTTGATGGCTTAGGTGCATTTCTTTGGTTTCCAGTTGAGAGAAATATTTACTAGCTCCCATCTGTAGTCCATTACATTCAAGTAACTATTTCAATTAACCTGGAGGAAGAATAAAAATGCATTTCCTTCTAGCCATTTGCTCTTTTTTAGATTGGACCCAAATTCTTCAAGAAAAACATATTTCTTGCAGTTTCTTTCACATGTCCAGAAAGCCCAGAAAACCCAAAATCGTAAGAGTGCAAACTCTTCTTGGTCTCTGGTATTAATGGTGACCATTCATTGGCTGCATTAGAAAGATATTTTTTCACAAGGTAGATAGTACTGATCTAGATGTGAACAAGAATTACAAACTGTTTTTAATGTGGATAAACTCAAATCAAAGTTGGGAATGTATCACTCACTCATAGCTACTTTGAAATTTCTATTATATTTCTTGTATGTCAATAAACGTAATTATAAATTTATTTAACTTTAAAATTGGAAGCCATTTTCATGACATTGAACTAAATGTCATGAAAATGGCTTCCAATTTTAGTTCTCATGCGAGTCATGAAGAAAATAAGTGACTTGTTCAAGGTCACATAATAAGCCACTGACATTTATGTATTCATTTATTCAACATACATTTATTTGAGCACATCCTATATATGGGGCACTGGAGTGAAACCTGAAGATATAAAAATTATATATACTTGGTCTCCAATCTCATGGAGCTTATGGTATAATGGAGAATTTGGTCTCTAATCTCATGGAGCTTATGGTATAATGGAGAACCACAGACTTTAATGATTTGTGATAAGTACTCTAATAGGAGAAGTCCAGAGATACTGGTAACCTGAGAGGTGAGCAATCAGAGAAGGCTTGCAAACAAAGGGATGCTTAGGCTGAGACTTGGAAGATAAAATGAATTTGAGCATATGAAGATAACAGAGTTGGAAAGGAGAGTTTAATATGAGGTATTAGGACATGATATATGTGAAAGTGTGGCGGTAAGAGGTAAGATGGTGCATTATAAAAACAAAATAAGATTACAAAGGCTGGACTGTGGGGTGTGAAGTGAAAGGAGCTTGGAAAGCTGGCAGAGGCCACATCATGAAAGGCCTGTGGACCGAGGTAATAACTTCAATTTCCTCCTGCAGCATTCTAAAGTCATTAAGAGTGTGAGTTAACCAAGTTTATCAGACCAATCTGGCTAGCACTTGAAGGAGAAAGGGGCAAGGCTGGAGAAAGAGACCAGGTAGAGCTAAACCTGGTCTAGAAAGACACAGATGTGGACTGCAGTAGTGGGGATAGCTGAAGAGCTATTTAAGAGAAATGTGTCAGACCCTGGTGATGTTATGGGATAAGGTAAGGAAGAAATAGGAGAGAAGTATGCCTTCCACATTTCTGTCTGGGGCAACTGGACACTTGGTGGTTCCAGTCACTATAATAGGCAATAAGTGGGAATCACTTGTGGGTGAAAGAAAATGATGAGTTTCACTTAAGACAAGTTAAATAATTCATGGTCATTTAGGTCACTAAGTGAATAAATACGGTAAAATCTCAAGCAAGAATGGAATCCGGGCCTGCAGAACCCCAGTCCAGTGCTCTGTCTCTGTAACTGCACGAATAATTCCTTTTTGCCTGAAAGGGCTAAATGTTCAAAGCAGCTTTCTAGAAACTAAATACTAAAGAATTTTGAAACAGCATAATGGGCTTCTTGGGAATATGCACTTAGACTTTTCAGTTTTCACTAGGTTTTATAGTCTCAAAAGTTATGGTACAACTTTCAACTACAACATTATTACTTATAAAAGAAAAAAACAATGAGAATCATATTTTTCATGCACTTACCATGTTATAGGCTCATAAAGCACTTTCACAAATGTAAATTACCACATTTAATCTCCTAAAAAAATGCCCTTTGCACTGTTTCAAGTCACTGCCACCGTACAGATTGTTACAGCTTCTAGAGAAATGTCCATTTCAATCCTTCGACATTGCTTGGGTACTCAGACCCATAGCCAGCTGCCCCAAACTCTGCTTTAAACATACTCATCTGTAAACAAGGGAACTAAATTAGAACATCCTTAAGGTCCTATCTGGCTTAAGTAGCTGTGATTCCGAGCCTGAAGTCTGGGGTTCTGGGATATTGAATTTTTGGTACATTATTTGTAAATTAGAGGTGCACATATGGAGGAAAAAGAAATACAGACCACGTAGAAAGCTCCAAAAGGTAAATGGTAGCGGGAGGAAAGAGCTTCAATGGAGAAAGAGTTACTGGTTCGTGAAACCTCGAAGCTGGAAGAAGAATGAAGAAATCTGGGAAATAAAAGGAGGTGAGGACACTTTTCAAACATCATGTTGACTCAGATCCACTCAACAAGTGCTCCCATTTCCCCAAGTGAATGTGCATGAGTATGTTCCTAGGTCAACGTATGCTCTGCTTCATGATGCTTCCGTTAAAAATCATGACGGTTTCATCTTATCACCATTAAGAAGCAGTAAGCACTTCTTTATCTGGTTTCTCATGACGACAAACTGCAATAACTAAGAGCAGGTAGTGAAGGACTGTAGGAGAGGCAGAAGGAGGATAAAGGTGTTTATTTTATTAAAGTATAGATAATGACATATGGCTTGTTAAACACACACACACACACACACACACTACCTGCATACCCATTACACATACATACTTATCTATATGTACACATGCCCCCCACAAATATATGTGCACATACTCTCACACATGTACACACATGCACACCCCCATGACTACACATGTGCATACAGCTGTCCACACTCATCCTGGCACATTTCCTCTTTGTTTGGGCTTCATAGTCTCCACCAACCTGATTCCTACCAGTGGACTGGCCACTAGAAAGACCCTGAAGTTTGATCTGGGAAGCAGAGTGGCAAGAGCTCCTTGAGGTGTGGTCTTCTCAGTGACACTTCTCTTGTTTATTTTTCTTCATGTGCTGTCTGAACAAGATTGCTGAGTGTTCTCTCCCTATAATGACTATATTGCCCACAGCTCTTCAAAGGAATAAAGAAATGAGTGGGCCATATAGTGTTCTGTTGAGCCCATAGTTTCCGCTTTTTAAAAGGTGTTTAATGAGAGAACTTGTCATTCGTAGGAACAAAAAGTCAAGGGCACATTTAGATATTCCATACTAATTAGATGCTTATTCCCAGGGAAACATTTGAGATTTTCAATCCAGTCTCCAAAGTTTGTTAGTCTCCTGAATTAAACAACTCCCCTTCTCCCTAACCTGGCTTTGTTTCATTATGTAGATCTGACCTTTACCTCACAAAGGTGTTGGCACTAAGACACAGTGAAAACTTTCTCCCCTACTAAAGTGTTGAATTCAACATGGCTCCCAAGGAGAGGCACTGCAATGATAAGTTCCAGCATTGAGCCTTGCACACACTCTTCTGGCTGCCAGTGAGCACTGATGCTGACGAACACTGTCACAGGTGAGCCTCAGAGATTGTTCTAGCCAAAATTGCCTAGGCCAAACATGAACATCTCCAAGCAAAATGGAAAAGTAAATCAAATCTCCAATGGCATCCTCAGACCTGAGAGTGTCATAATGTCTCAAGCCTCCGTTTCATACAATCTTCAGCATTATTTTAAACATGCAAATGGTCCACCTTTTCTTCTGTCTTTTATTTTATTTTTAAGGATTCAGGAGCAGCAAAATAACCACTCAGCTCAGTAGGGCTTCCATTTATACTCTACAAAGGGGTCAAAGTGCATAATGTTGCCCTGACAGAAACTTTTTTTTACAGAGGGGATACAGTGTGGAACATCCAAATGTATCAAGACTTTGAATCCCTAAACTGGGTTATTTGAAACTCCAATAGATACACCACTATGGGGAAATTACTTAATCTGCTTCAAGATTTATCGCTATTGTGCTCTATGCACCAGGTTAAAATAGAATACCTCAGAGAGGCCTCAGCAGGTCAGGAGTCTAATTTGCACTGCAAGTATTTCACAGCGTATTACAAAGTTTCGGACAGAGCCTTTAATCCTCAAAATCATTAAATCCTACCTTTGCACTGATATGCATATAAAAACATTCTGCCAAATGAATCTGCTTTACATTGCCCTCAAAATATTGCTGCAACACAGAAAAGGGTAGGAATCTGAAACACTCTACAGCTCACAGGGGTACAGTTTATCAAAAGGTGAAAGAGAGTTTGCGTAAAGCAAAAAAAGGAACTATTGTGTTGGATTGATTTAAGACTAAATGTACGCTGTCAAAAAAAATAGATTTTTCACCTGTCAGGCAGTCATTTTTACAAATGTATGATATGGGTACTGATTAGTGAAAATGCTCTTTTCTAGGTGAATTATAATATAACCCTTTGCTTTCTTGCTGTTCATCTTAGAGTTCCCCCTTTTGTGGGACTCACTTGTATACAGTTTCAGTTTCCAGGGAAAAGGTTAAGAGACACATTCACTGCAAAGAAGAATTGATCTTTCAAAACCATCAAGTGGGCTTACAGTGAAAGAGGAAGACAATGGCCAGCAAAAACAAAGACACTTCGTGCTGTGTAGAGGTTGTCAGTACATAAGGCACCAAATTCCATTTTCATATAAGAAACACATGAGAACTGGCTCTCCTGACACTAGTGCTGACATTTCTCTGAAATTCTTATGACTTTGTCATCAACCCACATATTTTCAAAACAAATTGTCTCGTGTTTGTTTGCTTTAAAAACAAGATGCCATTGTACTAGATGAAAATGCAACTGTATAGTAAAAATGTCAGCAGGAAAACAGGAGGGAAAAAAACTGAAAGGAGAATAAAAAATAGAGTCTATGTAGTCTATGTAGTCTATTCTAAGGGCCTGAATATTAGTGATTAAAAGTAATTTCAAAAACTATGGCAAATATATTCTTATATCTCATACGAATGTCGGGTAAATAACAATAGGATGTTTAAAAGCAATTTGTTTTTTATGACACTTTTTTTGTGAACTTGCAGAAATTAGTGACAACAACAACAAAATCAAGGGCTATTGACATCTCATAGCTGAAAAGTATAAACTGGCATTATTTTGCAACCTTGTTTTCCTTGATTTCATACAGAGTAAAAATAAAATGTATCTGGCAGTTGAGAAATGGCAGGGTAATCTCTGGAAATTGTATTATAGATTATTTACCAACTCAATTGTTTCTCTTTATTAAGATGTGAAACAGTAGAATGCAAGAAAAGCAATGCAGATGTAATTGAAAACCATAAGGCAACCCCACCTCCAAACCCACCACTTTTTCAAGTAGCCTATTCTAGGCTGCAATTTTGGTGATACTCATGTCTGTCTGGACATAATCAATGACTCATGTCAAAAAGCTGCACTTCTGCTCTTTTCAGAAAGTCAGATTTGAGAAGTGATCAAATTAAGATAAGATCACACAATCCTTTTATATTTCTTAAGAAAATACATCTGAAAATTTTAAAAATGAAAAATCAGGTTATTGAATCTCACTCATTTGCTTAATGATGAACGGAAAACTGTAAGCGACAAGTATGTAACAACTTTATTGAATATTTGTTTAGTCCCCAAAAAATACATTATAGAATTCGGCTCCTAAAGAGAAGCTTTCTGAGATAGACTCAGTGTGGAAATGGACAAAGGGCTGACTGAGGGCGGGGAAACTCGAATTCTAGAGACAGGTATGCTTCAAGGCACCAATGAGCCTAGTATCAGTTATTTCACCAAAGCTTCCTCAGCTCTTCCTGAAAGATTAGTTATGTCTCTGGCCCCAACCAGCTGGAACAGTCTAATTTATATAAGTCATAATAATTATAACAGACTTCATTAAACTTGCCTGTCAAATTTTATCTCCATTGTCTTCATAACTAATTTCTGAACAGTCGATCAACTTATCTGCAGTGCTGGTCAGAGATTTTTGGGTGGTCAAGAACACAGGTGTGACTATTTATGATTGTGATCTAGATGCACTGTCCCTACTCATTTCTATATGAGAGTGGCTTGCCACTGAAACTCGTGTGCATTCCGAGGAACGGTAATGCCGACGACTGGACTCCATCTTTCTGCAATGATAAATGCCCTGCCCTGGTTGTTTTGCCAGTAATACTTGGAAAGGTAAGACAATTAGGAGTTAGGAAAAGCAGCCATCAAAATAGGAAGTTCTAAGAAATAAAAGCAGCCAAGAGGTTTAGAAAAATAAAAGAGGAAACAAAACACTACCAAAGAACTCTGAAGAATCAGGGAGTGGGCAATATAGGTAAAAGGAATGGATTTAAAACAAAAACAAAGAGTTGAGAATAATATATAGGTGTGGGAGCAAGAGTAAAAAGACAGTTTTCAAACATAATAAACACACTTGGCTAAGGGCAACATATTCAAAGTTATGGCTACCACATATGAGAACGTGAATTCACTTAATAATGCCTGTCCTCTTAGGTACTTGTTTTCTACAGATGGTCTACCCCTTTCGCCTACAGAAAAAGAGAAAAGGAGGCTCCCTTTAAGCAGAGGATTATTAAACAGTCCTTTGAATCCAGGGGCCTATAAAGCCATTCTAAGTCATAGTTTTGCTTTTTTTTTTTTTAATTAAAAAAGCTTTAACACGCCCCTCATCACTTATGGGCTGAATTGGTTTGATCCAGAGAGGCAGTTAGGCATAAGAGCAACCACTCTCTATTGAATTAGGGGATCTTTCATGCAACACATCTCACCAATTACAAGGTAGGGATGCAATTCTATGATTTATCATACATTATACTGTTAAGTAATATAACATTATAGATACAATTTGTACCTATCTCTCTGCAGATTAGAGAGGTGGCACACGAAGAGAGGATCATTAAACACAGAGCAAGGGCAGGGGCCAAGCTCTTCTCTTTAACAAGCTGTTCCAAGTACCACCTCTCTAATCCATGGAGAGGAAAGAATAAATTGCTCCAGTAGCTTATTTCAAATCATGCTCTTTGGGGTTGGGTTTTTTTTTTTTTTTTTTTATGAAAACAAAGAGATACAGGAAAACATCATTTCTATGTGCGAAAACAACAACTTTGGATTTATTGGGATGATTTCTCTCATTCCAAAGGTGATGGGATTCTTCATGAATATGGATGTGCGTGTAGATACACATCGCACTCATGGATGCAAATCCATATCCCACACGAGCAGAATGCATATTGACATTCTGATTTAAATAAGGCCAAATTATTAAAATTTGACCCTCAGATGATATCATTTAGGCATTGCATTAGACCACTGCTATCCACTAAAAATATAATGCAAGCCACATATGTAATTTTACATGGTATCTTTATTTTTAAAAATATTAAAAAATAAGTGAAATTTAAATTTTATTTAACCAATACATCCAAAATATTATCATTTAAACATGGAAGTGATATCAAAACTATTGATGACATATTTTGCATTATTTTCTTTACGCTAAGTCTTTGAAAGTTGGTATTTTACAATTAAATCAAATCTCATTTTGAATTACACATTTCAAGAGATCAACAGCCACATGTGGCTGGCAGGTACTATATAGATGTTACGGCATTAGAACTATGTTTACCTTCTGCGATTCCACTTTCTCTATTATAGTTTTGCTGTTTTGTTTGGAGAAGGGTGTATTTTCAGCCACTTTACCCAAATAAGCAGAAGCTCTTGTAGGTACAAACTGAATGAAATGATATCTCACTACACTGAGTATAACTCTCTTCAATTCCATCTAGATCTAGGTTCCTGCTGCTGAAAAGGTGAGTTCTTTGACCTCTATCTGCTCTGTCTATATTATATTCCTTTTCTAAGGTCAATAAATGTGGACATAAATATCAACCTTAACAGACAACCAAGCCTACTCTTATTGGGATATCCTATTTGTAATATTCTTTTCTCTTCGAGGCTTCTGTACTATCACTTCTAGCTTTATTAAACTCAATTAGACTCCCTTTTGCCCTGACTACACCCCTTTTATAACAGGAAAATTGCATAATCCGCTTGAATGGCAGTACAATGAGGTAGACAAAGATATAAGGACACCGTTAGGCTGCCTCATAAACCCTAGCTTGTCACGGAACAAGTCATTGATTTCTATTGGCAATCTCATTTTAATGTCAGACTGTAACTTGAATTTATTCTTTACTCCTCTCTGAGGTAAACAATGGGACAAAGAGTAGAAATGGACTAGAGTGAAAACACAGTAATTACTCTCAGAAATAATTGGATAACCTGACTTGTTTGATATCTGAGAAAGTATAGGTTAGCTGAGCCCCACCCAACACCTGAACTAATTGGCCCCCAAATTACTATCTGTCTCTAAACCTTGGCAAAAGCAATTCAACTGTGACTAGAGTTAGAGAACTGGTACAGGGAAAGATGAAAGGCAAGTCATTTGAGGGTGGAGAGAAAAAAGCAGAGATTTATTTTTTCCTTATTATCCTTACTTGTTCCACTAATTAAGACATATAACTCTTATACATAAATGATTATATGCCTGCTGGAAAAACCATGAGTTTGGGAGTCAGACAAATTTGTTCTAAAACTTTGGCCCATCTACGGCCATGCTATCCTGAACAAGCCCGATCCCGTCTGATCTCAGAAGCTAAGCAGGGTCGTGCCTGGTTAATAATTGGATGGGAGACCACCTAGGAAGACAAGGTGCTGTAGGTGTAAAAAATAAAAAAATAAGGGATTGTAAGCTGACAAGGTCCTTGAACTGCACCAAGGGTTGCCTCATCTAAAAAATACAAATAAATAGATAGATAGATAGATAGATAGATAGATAGATAGATAGACAGACAGACAGACAGACAGACAGACAGACAGACAGACAGACAGATAGATAGATAGATAGATAGATAGATAGATAGATAGATAAAAAGAAAACTTTTGCCCTGCCAGTTATTTGCCATGCATTCTAGGGCCAGTTTCGTAGCTTCTAAGAACCCTAGTTTTCTCATCTGCAATAATGGCTCAGAATGATATTTGCCTAGCTTCAGTGGCCTGAAATATATGTATGCTCCCATGATCATCGCACACTCAGCCATCTGTGGGCTAGGCAAGAACATAGCTCAATGTTTGCTTAGGAATCAGGCATATGGTAACAATAAATTAGAGGTAGATTTTTTTAAATTGTTCTACATAGCTCTACATTACTCAGCTTCTAGCATCACTGCCTTGTCAGCAAGATTCCATTATACGGAGCTACCCACATATCTTAGACAATCAGTTGATCAAAACTTCCTTGTGAGCATATGTCCAGTAGCAGGACTAAGTATTTCAGTGGTGGAGTCAGTGTAGATGGTGGGATAGTGGCAGTATTCATGTGAATTTTGTCAGAAATTGGGCCATGGTAATTTCTTCTGTACTCCCAAAGTGCTTTGTGGTCACTATACTCTGACTAGAGGCCATGGTTATTTTGACTCCCATTGTTTCCCAGTTCTGGGGTATGATGGTCTTATAGAACTCTTGTATGCTGGTATATATAAAGTTATATATAATTTATATTATATATGTATCAATGTATCTATGTATGTATATATAAATAAAATTAGGTGTTCGATAACTGGTTACTGTTATGATAATCATAACCCCATTATATTTACACAGAAACATAGAATGTTTAAAGTATACTTTCGTGTTATTTTATTGAACCTCATAGCAGCCCTATAAAATCAGTTCAACACTGTTTTCCTAATTTTGGGCTCCTGATGGGTTAAGTCTGTCCAATTTACATTGCAACCCACCCCCATCCTTTAGATTAATGGCTCCTGTTTACTTGTTTACGGGCCTCTGCTGGACTGTGACAAAATTTTAAGTGATCCACATGCACAACGCCCAGGCCCTTGTTTTGATATGTCTTTCTTGAAGAGAGCTCTACTTAGGTCTAATATTTTGTTATTTCTATTTTTATGGTATTCAAAGAACTTTTTAGTCAGGAAGTGATGTTGATAGCTAAAAGGAGCCTTTTCAAAGCTCTTGGCAAACTAAAATGTTGAGAAATACATATTCATCCATTATTAGAAATAAGAAAATGAAAGGGAAGAAAGGAAGAAAGAAAAGTTTTTACTGATCAGTGAAAGCAAAAATCTGGGAATCACAAAGTTAAATAAAATGTATCGCATGGTGCCTTTGATTAAGTATTCCACCCTCTGTGGGAAAAATGAGGCTGAGACTGGAAAGAATCAGTGCATAAGAAAGTAATAAAGTATTCTAGCTGAAGAGAATCAGATGGCTAGACCAATAAGGACAGTGACATCATAGAGCAAGTGACAAGCAAGGTTCAAGACCAGAAAGAATTTATTAGAAAAAACTCAATGAGGAAAAAAATATATAAACGCTTCAGAAAAATTCTTCTTTAGCGCTCATCTTCAACGACATGAAAGGTTTGAGCTGAGAAATGGTAAGAAGTAAGTCCATGCTATGGACTGAATGTTCATGGCCCCCAAAATGTATATGTTGAAACCTAATCCCCAGTGTGATGTTATTTGGAGGTGGGGCCTTTGGGCTGTTTTAGGCCATGACAGTAAAACTTTCATGATGAGATCAGTGCCCTTATAAATGAAGCCCCTAAGTACTCCCTTGATCTTTCTGCCATTTAAAGACACGATGAGAAGTCAAATGTTTATGAACCAGGAAGAGAGCCCTCACCAGACATCAAATCGTCCAGCACCTTGATCTTGGACTTTCGGCCTCTAGAACTGTGAGAAATAAATGTTTGTTGTTTCAGCCACCTGATCTACAGTATTTTTATAATAGCAGCCTCAACTAACTACGAGAGTTGGGCATCAAGACAATGTGAACTGCACCAAGCTTTGAGTCCATTTCACATGTTGCTTAACAAGTTGCTTATCTTCTCTTAAATTTAGTTTCTTTTTCTGCAAGATAGGAGAAGGCTGAGCTGATAGGTCTTAAAGGCTTCTTCTAGCTCGAAGTCATCTTACTATAATGATAATAAATCGTTTACTGAGTAACTATTGTGAGAAAACTACTCTCAATCCTCATATAATGGTAGACATTATCACCCCATTTTATTTATGAGTTAACTAAGACTGGGAGAGTCTGACCGGCCCAGGGCCTTAAAGTCATCTCAGTGACAGACCTGGAATTTGAACTCTAAGTTTGCCCTTTTCTTTATTACCTCAAGTTGCCTCTCATTAGCCTACCATGTCATGAAATCTTTAGTCAAAAACCAATTTTATAAAGAAAGGAATGGCTAAACTATAAAAAAGTCATATTTCATGGACTACCATAGAATAACAGACAGACATACTCTGGAATTACCAGCAAAGTCCCTTGTGACCCAGAAGATATCTCACTGGTGATCCTATGCCCAATATGCAATAAGTTCATCTCACCAACACTGCACATGATGGACATTTGCTTTTGAGATGGATTTGCATTTATAGCCTGGTCATCATAACATGGTATTCAGACTTGAATCTGACTTAAAATTCCTAAATTAATGCAATCATTACTATTCGCTATAATATGTCCATTTGTGAGTAAGCAAAGCAGAAATCCTGAGTAGCCTATGTCCTCATTCTCTTCCAGAGGCCTTAAAAAGAAAGAAAAAATCATTATGGCTAATGTTGCTGGATTTGATCATTGTCTCCTCTTTTCTTCATCATCTAAAATGCCCATCCCCATCAGCCACCACCATGGCAGGGGAACCATCGGCCATCACAAATGGTGTGACAACTGTAGGGATAATCTGCTGCCAAGGCAGGGGATGACAGACAAGTGCAGGGCATTCAAGTCCACAGGCCCACCTCAGCAAAGTCCTCAGAGGTAGGGAGAGAAGAGTGAAGCAGCCTGGGAGGGCTTGAGAATTTTCCAAGCCTGATCCCTTACTTCCCCGACCTCCAGTGCTAAGCTGTAAAGTACTTACCTGCTGTCCCCATTTCTGGTGCCTGTTTTTTGCCAGTAGTTAAGATGGCCAGCATAACCTCACTTGCTTGGCGTCCCCCTCATCCTATCTCAATTCATCAGGCTCTTGACTAGAGGTGGTGGGTAGTATGGGCATGGAGCACAAAGCATTCCCCAAGGCTTCCTGGGACTTTCACAAAGCTAGCTCAAAAGCAACATGGCTACTGGCAGTGCCAAATGGCCTCAGGGAGAACAGGAAACAAAGGACGATAGATTCTGAGACCGAGATTATTTTGATTAAAGTACTTCTCAGGTTTCTCTCAGCTTATGGTCTGAGGTCAGCATCCAGATCTCAACCTCCCAGTCCTGGTAGAACATAGATAGATGGTCTGGAGGCGTTCTTGCCCTGAGAAGACCCTGAGCTATCATCGCCTTCTTTCAGAGTGGCCCTTATAACATTTTCCCAGCTCAACTCCAATTGTCAGAGATCATATTAGTGCAGTTGTGAAGGTCTGACATAAGGATGAACAGAAGGGTTGCTACTGGCTAGTGAGAGGAGAGAAGTTTTCCATCCAAAGGAGAAAAAAAATTCTACCCTAATGAATAATGCTGGGATTGGGGGAGGAAGGCAATGGACTGACTCTCTCTCACTCTCTCTCTCTCTCACTCTCTCTCTCTGAAAACCACAGAGCACAAGGCAGAAAAAAAAATAGCAAGATGTCCCCATGTTGATACTTTTCCTAATATGGATCTATAAAGTGTGCACAGTCATGAATGGGGACAGATTGTCCCTAGTTCCCAAACTATGGACACTCACAGAAGGTCAACATTCAGACACATTTCAACACTTTGTGGCACAAAGCAATTCCATTGTTAACCTTTACTCAGTGACTCATATCCTCATACCACCTCAAGCTACTATTAAAAACTTCTGTATTATATCACCTCCTAATGGAAGTGAGACCCATGATTGACTAAACAGTGTAGTGAGGGGTAAAGCTGTGAGAATTGGGCCTGGTTACAACAGTAAAGAGCATGCTACAAGCTCACAGATCCCGAGAGGGGCGGGGCCCAATTGGTGCCAGTGTGGGCAAGTCACCAAGAGGCCAAATAAAAGGTTCTCACTTGGAAATGAATGCTAAGCTTCCCCAGGTTATAAATTAAACAAACACAGTGACCCTTTAGGTTCGATATCATTGCATTAATAGTAATAACAATAATAAAGCTGACATAGACTCACAACCTGTAATTTGTAATATTTAGCTCCATGCTTCATATCTGCATGAAAAGTTAAAGCATATTTTTCACTAATATCAATACAAATTGGATTTCTTTGTCCACCACTAATTGGCCGTACCCTCCACTCATGATTAACTCTTCCCCTACCGCATTTGTACAGGTGCTTCCTTATTCAGCATTAAATCAAAAATCTAGGCTGTCCTTCCTGTAGGGCTCTTGAATTCCACTTAACCTGGCTAGTGTGATGTGCTCTGTAAGAGGAAAGCAATGAAGCAGAACAGGGATGATCACAAATTGAGAACTGTTCTTCCAAATAACAGAAAGGGAGAAATTAGACAAAGTATCTTTTTCATCATCTCCCCTATCCCTGTCCAATTTTGCATAAGGGATCTGTGGGAACTGTGAAAGGTATATTCTCTTGGTATTTGCAGAATGACCTTTAAAGGAGTCACTGTTGCTCTCAAGGCCTGTGTGACCCTGGCTGGGGCTGGACATTCCAGACCAGCCACAGGCAGATGGCACACTGTGCTGTGGAGGGTATGGAAGGTCACCGGGTTGGCCGGGAGATTCTCTCTTCCAGTCACTGTGTGTTTTGGAACCAACCTGGTAACATTAACACAAAGGCCTTCCAATAAACTACATGCTGTTTGCATATCTTATATACACCAAAGGGGCAGACAAATGCCTAGTGGGAAAAAAAGAAAGAAAGAAAAATGAACTCAGCTATTAAGCAGCTATAAAATGTTTTGCTCTCTTCCCTATTTCAAAAGCTTCCATAGCATAAATAGTGGTCAAAAGTTCAGTGAACTGTCTTGTAGTGTGGGGCTTCATTCAAACGGGGCTATTTTCTGAGAGTCTCCTGACACCATATCTAATTTCCAAAATGAATATGCTTTAATTTTCCTTCTTCATGCATTGTGCTTTTTCCTCATTTAAAACAGCAACAGCCTCTGGCAGTAAAGGACATCACATTTCTGTGTGAGATGAAGCTTTTTTCACTGTATGCAGGGGAATGGCATGCATGGGTCAGGGGAGAAAAAATATATGCAAAAAACAGCACACCCCACTGACCCTGGTATATTTTACATTACAATTTTGCCATTTCCAATATAGGTTCATTTTGCAATGGACCATATCAACCATATTTCAGGGTTTAAAAAAAAGTGGGGGGAGTGGTAGGTGAGGCATTGTCTGCATACAGTATGTCCTAGTATAATACACCAATTGTCTGATTAGGGTAGAGTGTCACCTACAGAGAACATATGCAGACACATACACAGCTCCAGTTGCTCAGTGTAGAGTTACATTCGTAAAATAGATACCACGTGTGGATCCTGCCAATTAAAGAAAGCATTAGGGGACTTCTTTGTGAATGTAGCCAAGAAGAGCTAACTATTTTTAATGATATGAATGTCATATTCAGCATCTCTAAGCTCACTTGAAAGCACCAATGTCCCAATGCCTTACTGAGAAAGGACTACAAATATAAACCGTGCATCTTAGTAATCTGATTACATCTATCTGCACCTATATATTTAGAAAGATATGTATACATATATCACAAAAGGACCTAGAATCAGAAACTACTTAAGTCTTGATTTTTAGTAACTCAGGTAGCTCCCAGAATTAAGCAGTTAGAACCAAGCAGTTAAATAAAATAGAGATTTTATATGATGATAATCTTAAAGTTTGATATGTATACTAATTATTTACCATAGAGGTCTGTAAAGATGATATATGGTATTTCTTGCCAGGTCACTTCCTATAATAAATACTTTTGCATTAAAGGATTACCTATTAGTCAAGCCCTAGTCAATCAATCAGTAAGTATTTTTTGAGCAAGATGTGTAAGAGTTGTAGAATAGGTATGAAGCATGACCACTACCTTCAAAACACTTATAGTTCAGTAGATAAAACTAAATGAATAGGTTTGAAATCACTTGAAAATAAGCCTTGCAATTTGAAGCACCAGATAAATATTAGCAGCTTGATTTAAACTGGCTTGTATTGGCAATAAAAAGTATAAAGTTGATAAATTAGTGCTATCTAGAGTAGTCAAAGAAGGCTTGATAAAAAGAGGTGGCACTTCATCTGAAGACTGGAAGAGGGATAAGACAATAAGGAAAGGAAACAATGGGGGAAGGAGGATAATTTAGGTAGGAAGTTGAGTGAATGCAAAGACACAGACGCCAAGCAAGAGCTTAGGTGTGGTTCTGTTGATAAGTGTCATGAGCATATCTGTGCCTCAGAAGGAACACACTGCTCATAATAATAGTCTCGCCTTGGGTTGGGGGATAAATCAATGTTCAGCTTTATAAACTCAGTGTCCTAGAAACTTGGGCCCCCGGTACTCATAAAACAAAAGGAAGTGAATAGGAACTCATTTCTCTGAGTCCAGGTGACCAGTATAGTGATCCTTTCATAGAATGCTACTTACTCTCCTGTGAGCTATGAGATATTGTTCCATTTCACAGATGAGAAAACTTCAGCGAACAGAGATGGCTGTGTCGAAGGTCACTAGTAAATGCTGGTTGCTGAGCCCAGGGAGTCTAACTTGAGTCCAAGCACGTTCAACTAAACTGCACTTCCCTTCTAAGAATAGTGATTATGGAAGATAGGTAAAAAAAGGAAATGTATCTTGGGTGAAGCCAGAGACTCTTCATGCAGAGATAAAAATGGTTATGTTGAAAAACAATGATAAAATTGGTGAACTTTGCTTTAGAAAAACCTATCAAAACCCAAACCTAGAGAGCAGACATAGCAGCTCCCTGTCATTGCTCATAAGGTGGCCATTCTCATTGCAGGGTTACTTCGGCCAGTAAGATCACCTGGCACACTTGAAACAGGACTCTATATACACAGAATTTCAGATGTGCTGTAAAATATAAAAGGAATTGTCTGATACCAAAGCCTTTTAAGATGATTAGTTATAATATTACATGACATCGACCTTGCTCAGCACTGTCCAGTAGAAATATAATGTAAGCCACAGATATAATTTTAAATTTTCTAGTAGCCAAATTTTAAAAAGAAACACGTGAAATTGATTTTAATAATATATTTTATTAAATCCAACACATCCAAAATATTTCATTTTGATAATTAACTGATATATAAATTATTGAGATATTTTACTTTTTTGGTATTACATCTTCAATATCTGGTATGTATTTTATATTTACAGTTCTTCTCAACTAAGATATTAAGGGCTCAGCAGCCACATGTGGCCAGTGGCTACTGTAATGGATGGCACAGATATAACTCTTTACATCTCTATTTGAAGGTTGCTCTTGGCTCTTATTAGAACAGACTACTGGGAACCCATACTGGTAGTTTAGTTCTAGGAATAATCTGTATACATGTATTTAATTATATATATTTAATTTCTTCCTAAGAGCTGTCCTAATTGTACTGACCTACATGGAGGTAAGCATTTTTTTTTGTGGATGCAACTTTACAACAGGGATATAGCCAGGCTTTTCTTTCTCTTCTGGCCTGGCTGGCTAACATGAAGTATGGTTGAATCTTGCCACCTGAAATCTTTAATACGAAGCCATTTATTTTTTTATTATTTTTAATGCAGCAACTTTTTAAAAAGTTTGGAAACAATTATGCTAAGCAGAGTAGAAAAGAGGAAGATGAGTTAATTGTACCGGAAACCTGAGCATTAAACACTTGATACAATACATTATAAGAAAATGAAATATGGCCATACAGGCTCTCTCCATGACAAAAAGCTAATATTGCAGATATTTAATGGGAAGAGAAATTTCCTGCATACAGATCAGGCAGAGAAAAGAAGTTTCCATGTAAAACAACTCTACCTCTTGCTGAAGAAAGATCTTTCGATTCTGTAACTACAAGTAAAATTCTACTCTTTAGTCATCAGCACTCAGAAATCCTGTCACTGATCCTTTGTGATTGCCCCTCTTTCCCTCTGTTCACATGCCTCTAGCCTTGAAAAGAATTGCTGGCCAAGTCTCTGTTCATTTACATACATTGGTGCCAGGCACAAAGGTTCTACTTTCCCTACATGAATTGGATACCAGGAGAGTCCCACAGTACAATATCATCACTTAAAGTTCTTCCAAGGGCTTCTGATATGGAGGGAATCATTTTGAATTTTAGGCCAGCTGGCTTAGAAACAATTAGCTCTGTAGACATTTAACTCGATAGCCCCAAAGTTTTTCGAAATAAATGAATCAAGTTTAACGTTCTCGGACAAGGCCCGTTCCTAGAGACAAGTTGCCGACACATTCAGCACACATTGTCCAAAAAAGCACAGTGGAGAAAACGAGTGCAAGGTGATCTGGTGAAGTGGGTAACACTCCAGTATATGTAAGGATATTATTGCTCATTTCATCTGACTATTCTGTTAACCGAGAAACAATAATATTCTAAAATCTCCCAACTAACTTAAATAACTTGAAAACTCTGGGGAACCGTTTAGTGAAAACAGTTCAACAATAAACAAAAGAAACAATCAATGAAGCTTTTAAATAGATTATTTAAACTGGGAATATAAAGAAATGATATTAGAAAGCAGATATTAGAATTTATCAAATGTAGAGTCAAGTCCAGACCAGACACAGACATTGCAAAATGAAATCAGGCAGAAGAACTAAAAATATTGCATAGCTGGATCTTTCCCCTCAGTAGTTCAAGTCTGCATTCCGTTTTCCCAAGATGCCCCATTGATTTGCAATTTAAATTATGGTATCTGTACCACATTTATCGCACCTATTGCTTATCCGAATATAAATCTATTTTAGGGCTCAGCACTAAGTTAGAAAGATTTGTTATAAATGTCTTATTTTAATATTTCATGCATGTACTATAATTTGATTCAAAGTGCTGTTTGTCTAAAATACATAACGATATGTGCTGTGATCGGGCTTCTGTTCTTCAGGAAATATATTTAAGGCAAAACAATTAACTCATCTGTGCATAACATACGCAGAGTCTGCTCGTGTTTTGAATCATTTTATTGTACATTCATCTTCCGCCCCCTTTTCTATGGAATCTTGTTATAAGCTGGGGTATAAGCATCTCATCTTTCCTAGGTCAAGATGGAAATCGTTTTGAGTTTCTCCCTCCATCCCCCTTTCTATGGTAAAGGAAGTCATCTTTGAAATCAGCAGGGTATTTTCATATAGACCTATGATAAAGGGGCCCCAGAATCTGAATGTAGTGAAGGAAACAGATATTTACTGAGCCTTTACCAATGTAAGGCACTGTCCTAGAGCCCTCAAATATTCTGCCTTAATCTTCACAAAAAACTTAGAACTACTATTATGATCCCCATCTTGTAGATGGAGTCACTGAGTCTCAGGAAAAACACATAAATTATCTAAGGCTTCCATGGACCAGTGGTGGAGCCTCTTGAACTTCAAATCCTGGCTCTTTCCATACACCAGGCTGCCGCCAGTACATTCTGTTTTAATATAACTCAATTTGAAATAGGATTTCTCAACATAAAAGCTAAGTTTTGTGATACATCACTCAGCTCTGTTTTTCCAGCTCATTGGAAACATCCTCCCATGTCTGGTAAGTGACTAAAGAAATTGCATTTTCAATGTGATTCTCGCAGTCTCCTGAAGATGACGAGTAAACATGATTACATTAAAAATAATTCTAATGGTGTGTGGATAAATAAATAAATACATACATACATACATACATACATACATACATATAATGAAAAAAGATAAAAAGATAGACCCAGTCCATTTAAATTGTGTGCATTCCTGTACTGATGCAAAGATCAGCCTTGGGAAACATGAAATAGAAAGCAAACCCTCTCTTCTCACCCCAGGCCTGCAAAAGCCTCATATGAGCAAAACCAGGTAAGTTAAGGGAAGGCCTCCCTGACAGTCTCAATTCCCCTGTTATAATCTCTCACAGCACCAAGGAGTTTAGCCCTTGACACTATTGCAATTTTATATTTGCAGAACTACTTGATTAATATCTGTTTCCCTGTAGATTATATCTTTGTTTTTATTCTTTCTATAGTATCCCTAGTACCTCACACATAATAGGGACTAACAATCATTTCTTGAAAGAAGAACAAATGAATAATTGAATGAATTGTGTATTGCTGCTGTTCTTTTCACAGGAATTTATCTCGGGGAAGGACTTCGGTCTATAAAACCCGGGCCAGCTTAGTGAAACCACATCTCTCACCCATGCCAGTCCTTGCCCTATAACCTGCTTCTTGCCACAGTCTGGCACCATCCCCAAGTCCCACCACCAAAATGAGGGGCCTGAAGCGGTCACTCTGATTTAAACCATGTGGGAAAGTACTGCTGCGTGCGTGTGTGTGGGCAGCACATGTGTGTGCACATACATATACTGACATGTGCACATGCAAAGGTGAGCTCTCAGGGCAGGGAAGGTATCACAGCTGGCTTTCCATTACTAATTACATGTTAAATCCTGCCTCCCAAATGGGAATAGTGGTTACTAAGGGCAAGGATCTTGATTGTCCACCATTGTATCCCCAGCTTTTTGTGTAGGGCTTGCACATCGTAAGGTCTCAACAGAGATCATTTGAACCAGGTCCCTAAAAGGAGTGCTCAGGAAAGAAGGCTAAAATCATTTAGTAGGGGCACATAGTGCAGGCTTCTCATAAACTTCAAGCCAAAATGGTAATAGCCTCAGCACCTCCATAGGGAAGATTTATCCTAGGACCTCTCAGTTTATCCCGGTCATACCTCCTGCCACTAAGACCAAGAGCTTGTGACTCTGGCAGAAGAGATTCAAGTACCTACTATTTGCCAAAGTCTGCAATCAGCCCACACTCTTTTTCCTCCATCCCTGCCATGCCTTGCTGGCAAGGAATTGTAGAATACCAGATTCATTGGTCTGAAAAGCCTTATGTTCACCAGTAAGGAAATGTATCTGCTCAGCCAAAATCCATGTGAATACTGACGTTTTTATCTTAATTGTTAGTTAATTTTCTTCAATCATGCATTTGCTAATATCTTTGGCAAGAGACTGCACTTTTGCTAATTCAACTGAATTCAGTGAACAATTTACTAAGTTCCTACTATGTGCATGACATGATGCTAAATATCATAGGAGACCAAAAAAAAAAACAACCAAAAAAACCACAACAGATTAGTATTTACCTTCAGGAAGTTCATGGCCTAGTAGGGAAGACAAGACAGACAAGTATGCAAATAACTACCACACAGCTACTTGTCCTTTTTGGGTTCCAGCCTGATAAAATAGAATCTGTACCTTGTGTCTTTTCTGCTAAGGAAACTGCTTAGTACTGGGCTTATTCTAAACTGTCTATCTAGGTGACTCTTAATAAGAATTTGTTTGGAAAAACAAAGGGCTTGAATTGTAATTACATAGCTACGTACGTAAAACTGGGGGAAAAAGTCAGATGTGCACTTCCAAGATGAAGGAGGCATGTTGGAGGCTTGGTGTAAGGAGGGATTGCCCTTGTCGTTAAATGAATAAGCTTTTGAAAAACTAATTCTCCTTTCTTTTTTTCCCCTGGTAATCATCACAATCTATAATTACCTTATTTATATTTACTTGATGATCCGTCGTCCGCTATAGAATATAATCTCGTGTGAGCAGAAACCTTGTCTATCTTGTTTATTGCTTTATGTCCAGTAGTGTCTGGTACAAAGTAGGTTCTGGGTCAGTACTTGTTGAAAAAAAGTATAATGAAGATCAGAGAGTACTGAGCTCACGAGAAGTGCGCACAGCTCTCATACTCTGAACAAACCTAACTCTGTACAGAGAAGTAGATATAGATCTTCTAACTGGGATAAAATGAGACTGAGAGTAAAGAGTATCACCATTTTGCCTGAATAATTATTTCATGACATGTCATTTATGACGGAAAACAGAGGTGGTGATGATTGTATTTCTTTATCGTTATACTTAAGTGCCTTTGAATGAAAAGTGCACAGTAAAGAACTAAAAATATCATCACCAAAGGACCCCCTCTCCAGATGTCAAGGTAAGTAAGCACCCCTGGAACACCCTAATCACCTTCCGGAGAAGCAGCCCATTGTGTTCCTGGCCTCACTTCTCCATCCAAAGGTTTACGTGTCAGTATGCTCGTATAAAACCATAAAGAAGAGAGAGTTCCTGCTGAGACAACTTGTCTGGCATCCTGGGAAGGACTCAAGAGGACTGCTCATCTATTTAGTGACAGAACTTTCCATGTTCAATAAATTCTGCTGCTTTGTCATTGCAACCTCGTGCATGGTATATTCCCTCTCCAATGCTCTAGATCCCTCCTTGCTTTTGCAATTATAGGTCTGGTACACTGTAGGAGGTTTATTCTGAGTATTCAGTGCTCTTAAAGGCATAGAACAGCAGTCTCTCTACTTCCTATCATGAGTATTCAAGGGGATGTTCTACCTCTGGAAATTAACTATGCCGTTTTAACAGGAAGTGATGAAAACAACAACACAAAAAACACTTCTTTTCTCCACCTTAGATCTCCATCAAAATAGTTGGAAAGCTTAAAACTGAATAGCAAATCACTTCTAAAATGAAAAAAAGAAATTGGAAAATGAGAGTTATTTCCTCTTTTATACTAATTATTTACATATGGGTTGCTCATTAAAAGTCTGTATTCACACTAGAACTCGATGCTAGAAGAAACAGGCAGCAGATCAAAGCACATTGATGGAGAAACACTCTCTCCCAGATCCAGATAGAAGCCTGAATCTCAGACAGTCACTACATTCATAAATGCCAATGATTACAAGGTGAGAGAGTGTAGTTTTGTCCGTTAAATCAGAGAATTGTAGAAAAGATCTTGCACATTGCCTAGTAGAAAGTAGGCCTCATTAAATTGTTGTTCCATTATCCACTATCCCAATCCCTTCCAAAAAGAGAAAAAAAACCTTCAATAATATATTTATGGTTTTCAGTGTCATCTTTGAATATAATAGGCAGAAAAATGTCTTGTTCAGAATAGTCCATATCTATCTGAAGTATATCTTGACCCAGAATAAATCTGTACCTATACCTATGCCTGACTTAGGCAACACTTTTCCATCAGTGATCCATCCCTGGTCCATCATCATTGGCCAAGGCAGAGAAAGGGAATGGATCAAGGTCATAAGAGAATCTTTAACTTAGAGATACTGGTGGTTACCCAGTAAAATCATTTGGTGCTAGGGAACACATTTCACCAAAATGCTAACGGATCTTTCAAAATTATTCCTTGTTTATTTCCTCCATAGAAGTCCTCTGAGTCTACAATTATTGTGTTACCATCTTTAAAAGTAATCACCGTGTGTACAGAGACCTTGTCAATCCACTAGAACAGAGAGATAATTGCCCATTCCCTAATTTCTACCACCCCTTATTCCCAAGACTTTAAATATGGAGAATAAAAATTTTCCTCACTGACCATTTTTTCAATTTTAATTCTATTACAACCAGTACTTTTAATTCATCAGCAGAAAACTTTATTTCCTACTCACACATGGATACTTAGACTCTCTGCACCCAAACTGGTTGCAAAGAAGAGAAAAAATTTCATACTAGTGGGAAGTTAAGAGGAAGGGATGTTTGTTGCAGGGACATAAAGAGGTCTCTTGGAATCCAGAAAGACAGTACAGCCAGTCATGAGACCTCAGGAAACACAGAAAATCAGGCAGCCTCAGAGATTCTCATGGTGTTGTTGCTTTGTTCCACTGTTTTATTATAGCTTTAATTTGTGCATTAACTGCCATGGTCACATCTAACCCTTCCCTCCTCTCTATTTTCTAGTCTTTAAATTTGGGCACCTACTGACAATTCACAAGGATACCTCAGTACTCAATCATAGAATTGCAGAGAAGGGAATCACATTGACTCAAACCTAGGTTTTTATCGTGCCAAGATATGTCACTGACATACCTGTCTGGAGCCGCAGCCCACCATGAGAGGTCCATTCTAACATCACTCGCAAAGGCAAGTAGGAAAGGGAATAGATCAGGGTCATATGGGAAGAAGCAAGAGCTGCAGAAAGACAGAGGCTCAGAAAAAGGCAGTGGGCAGGTACTGCACAAAACAAGGTGGGGCACTGTCAAGTTCCTATTAGCCATGGTATGATTAATATGTATCTTAGAACATATTCAATGTAGCTCAGATAATGCAGACCACTCTCGTCTCCTACCTAGATACAAAAGGATAATGATTAAGAAAAATGAATACACCTTTTACAACAGGTTATGTAGCATATGTGCTAGCATATTCCTCTTTCTATCCTTTTGGATAGAACTCACTGGATAATAGTAAATATGTTGCTTGTATTGATAATAATAATAATAATAGCTAGTCATATGATGCTTATTATATGTCAAGCAGTGTCCTAAGCTCTTTACATCTATTTAATTCTCACAAAATCCCTATAAGGTAGGCATGATTAAGAATCCAATTTTGAGATGAAGAAATTTAATCACAGAGAGCTGAGCCACAACAGAGCTAGTAAATAGTAAGGCCAGATTTAAATATTGGCTCACTTTAAATACAATATATATATATCTGATTATATGAAGTGCCATTTGATTCTAAATCCCTTTTTGATATAAGAAGCTTCAATAATGCCATGTTTTGGTGACAGCTAATAATAAGTGCCAATTTTGTGCCTTGCCAAAGAATAAGTTACATTCAGCTTTATTTTTTGCCTCGCGTTTGCCAGTTGTTGTTTAAAATACAAGTGGGAGGGGGGGAAAGTCCCACTACTAAAATACAACAACTCCAAAAGAATTCTATTTCCCCAGCTCTTAGATAGAAGTGACTTAGAAAGGATGCCAGTCCTCAACCACTGGCTCTCAATATTAAGGAGAGAACACCGACCAGTCTCGCCCCAGGAGCTTACCCTACTCTGCCCTCCTCACTTCCATTTTCAGAGATTCTTAATTTCACCCTCTCGGTAAACAAAAACAGATTTCTGGGGGAAAAAATAGCATAACAAGTTTATTTTTTTTTTCCCCAGAAAGCCACTTACGCAGCAGATGGAACTCAGCATGCTATGCCCAAATCTTTCGCAAACCTGAAAAATGAAGAGTCCCTCCTATCAAGGGCCATGTTTCATCCCATTTCGTGTCTCTTTAACTGACACTTTGAACCAGTGTACACTTCCTTAATCTGGCCCCATTATCAGCCTAATAATACCTCCCGATATTCATAAATGCCTAGCAAGACTTTCAGCTATTTTGTACGAAGAAGAAATATCCAGCTAAATTGAGAAGATTACCACATCACCACATACATCAGTGACAGGCTCTGTGCTATTACAGTTGATTTTTGTTGACAGTTGGCTGTAGGCAGTTGTGTTTCAAATGCCTTTTTTCACTGGGAAATTAAACAAAATCCCATGCAAAATGCAGCCCTCCAGTTCAAAAACTGTAAATCCCAAATTAGCATTTCATACTTTAAAAGGTAGCACAGCACAATTTTCCATGAAAGGTCTGTACAGTTGACACAAATGGTGCTTCAGACATGACACTAATGCTACTGGTGCCTTTTAAGAAAGCCACATTTTCAGATATTATTTTTCCTTTCTCAATAATCTGCATATTCTACAGTTCTTGCCTATGGAAGAATAAAAGGGAGGAGAAAGAAAAAATATCTGACTTACTGATTTAAGTAAATTAGATTCCCAGAAATTTCTAAACATCAGGTTAAATTAAAAAGAGATGGGTTAATTTAATCTCCTTAAAAAGAATAAAGGGAACCTGGGCATCGAAAAGTTAAAAGTCACTTCTTCCATTAAATATTATGAAGAAAAGGTAGTTCTATAAACCAGAAAGGTACCTGTGTCTAGGACAGTCCTGATATAGGAGCTTTACATCTTTATTTTGAAAAAAGTTAGAGCCCAACATGACAAAAATTTAATGTGTGGGGGTAAATCATTAGAATGACATTGAATAGGACCATCTGATACTTAAGACTGGAAATCTATTTGCCTTCTTATCCAGGAGATTCTCCAGACTGAGTTTTAAACAGTATCATTCTTTTATCCACAATTGCTATTTAACTGGAAAACCAAAAAAAAAAAAAAAAAAAAAAGACAATAGTTGTCAGTTGGCTATCCAGGACACAAATAGATTTAGAGAAAGAAATGTAACATTTATTTCTGGACTGTGGCACAAGCATAAAATACTAGTAAGGCAACTTCATACCAATTCTTTTGCAAACATCTCACCAATAGCACCCAAATCTTGGCCATATCAAGTCAAATGTCCAGTAATCAGAACTGCTGAGATAAAGCCAAGTGGGGATTAATAATCTTAGTCCTGTCCCTTGAGCATTTTAAAAATTAGAATAGAACAAAGTTCTGCACTCCTGAAAATAAGAGTTTATATCCCATAAGTTTATACAATCAAAGGAAAACCACCAACTCACTTCTGAATGGTAAATATGTAAAAAATAAAAATCAGAGCGCCATTTGGCTTAGCAATGCTAAAACTATGGGGCCATGTTCACATGAGAAATGAAAAACTTCATCAAAGCTGCTGCAAACCCTTAACTATTTCCTAGAACGTTTCTGGATTAAATGACCCAGATGTAAATTTAACTCCAATTTTGTTGTTCCCAGTTCACCATTTTCTAAAGGTAACTAACTACCAGCCTGTGGCTTCAGATAAATCCTGCTTCCGCAAAAATTTAGTGCTAATCAGACCTAAAAAAGATGTACTTAAATAAATGCCTCAGCTCTTCTCCTTCATCCCAACCACACAGTTTATCTCCCCACGAAGGAGCTCAATCCCAACGAAAAGGTGCCTCAAGAAGATACAGTCATGTGAGCTAGTTTACAGTGACAGAAAGCAGACCTGTGGCTGCCTAGGGCTGAGATGACATGGGAATTGACTGCAAAGAGGCATGAGAGACCTTTTGGCGGTGACTGGAAATGCCTGTGCCTTGATCGTAGTGGTGGTTACATGACTTCTGCATGCACATAGTTTACTATACATATGGTATAATTCCATCAAGTTGATTCAATTAAAAAAAAAAAAAAGCTATCGAGACAGAGTTGTCCTACTCTCATGAGACAGGATTTCATACAGAAGCAGAGTAAAACACTTAAGAAGGAGGCCTGCTCCACATCAATTACATAACAAGGAAAATCTAAACATTACATAGTTAGTATTCTTAATTGGAAATAAGCAAAGCCTAAATTACATTCTTGCCCAGGTGAGGACAAGAAGTGTCCTGACAAAGTGGAGATAAGTAGATCACAATTACTTGAGAAACCAACGCTGAATTTTGTACTCTATCTAGAATCAATTTAAAAACAAAACAAAACAAACTGCTTTTGTTTTAAAAAGAAAAAGAAAATCCTCAATCCTCTAGGGAATTATTAAAAGTACCTTTTATCTTAGTTTAGGAAGAACACTTCCCAAAGTTCTTAAAAGCATCACCTTAACACTTCTTTATGTATTTCTCAAAGACACAAATATCTGGGCACGATTCTGAAAATCATCATTTGCAGGACAGAGGTTGTGTTCATGAACAAAAGTTCTGCTTCCCAAAGACAATAAAGGGGTTCAGTGGGGGATATTTTTTCCCACTGCCAGTCAACAATGGCTTGATGAGCCTAACAGGAAACAGAGATACAGAAGAGGCTGCATTAAGAGGTTGGTATTACAAGAAAATTCTAAATTATAAAACAAATTAGAAATAATTGTTCCCCTTCAAGAGGATTCTACACTCTACAAAACTGATAGAAACAAAAATATGTTTTAAATATAAATCTCCTTCGGTCCATTTAAAATGTTATTTAATTTTACATTGTTTAGAGAAAACTTTTCAAGAATATTTTCAGTATAAAGAGAGATGTATATTTAATTACAAAGAGGCATTAACGTAAAGTGTATAACACACTTTAATTTTTTAAAAAAAAAATCAGCAGCTATCACATCATTGCTCTTATTTTGGCCTCTGTGACAATCCTAATGAGGCAAGCAATGAAAAATGCAGATTGCCCCATTTTTGGATAGGAAGTTGGGTGAAGAAAGCTTAAGTGATTTTCCTGGAGTTATTCACCAAATTAGTAGAAAAGGCCCACTAACTGACTTCTTCCTTCCAAATACAGTACTGTTTCACTAGAAAACTGCTTCTTCCTTCTATAGTTATATTTGAAAAATACCATATTGCACTTTGTATCTTATTATTTTCAAAAAGCTCCTCGTACATTATCTATTCATTTATTCACTCAGTAAACAACCATTTATTAAGAAGCTACTAAATGCAGTCCCCCGGATGAATACCACATGACCCTTATCTTCAAGAAGCTTAGAACATAGCTGGGGTGTAGGACACATAAACCCTTTCAACACAGAGGAGATCTAGTGAAGCCAGACTGAAGTTGGGAGAAGAAATTAGAGAATTATTAAAAGACATGACATCTGAGCTGAGTCGTGAAAACCTTGTTAAAGTTAGCCAGGAGAAAGAAAAAGTGGTGATGGTAGGGCCAGGGGTGGGAAGGGGGCGTGAAAGGAAAAATGAGGATAAAACTTATCAAATCCCAACATTGTAAAGGAACTCAGAAAATAAAGTATTTACACTCAAATGATAAAAAAGTAAAGATTCAGAGGTGTGAAGCAACATACACAAGGTCTGTTAGCTGTTAGTAGTTGATTCTGGCTTCTATTTAGCTCTTTGTCTACTATTCCCCATTATCAATTCAGGTGAAAATGGTAACTAAATTTGTCTTATTTTATGGCAAGAGGCCTGGTTATTGGTCATATTTCATCTTTAAAAATATATAAAATACTATACAAGGATAATCATTTTTGAAAGGATTAATTTCTATTTGGTACCATTGCCATGCTCATCATTTACATAATACCTCTTTTTTTTTTTTAAATGGTTTCCAATATATTATTTCAAAATAAACCAGGGATTAGAAAGTGAAATTCCTGTCTCCATAGTGAAAATTAGTGTGTGTAGCGGGGTAGCTAGGAGAAGAAAAGTAACTTGACAAAATCACATGGTAAGTGGCAGAGTGCAGGCTTGAATCCAAGCTCTCTGAATTCCCAGTCCAATATCTTTCCACTATACCCCAGGTTCCTCTGAGAGGTATGCAAAGGAAGATTCTTAATATATTTTGCTTTAATGTGCCACAGTTCATTGTTGACTATTAATGTAATAGGTACATATTATTCCTTCCTTTAAGAATCAGAAGTATTAATACTGTGGCCAAGGGAGGGAGTTACATGGTGGTGAAAAGACTTAAATACTTAGAACTTTCAAATAGAAGCCACTACTGCTCATGTTAATGCAAAGCCACATCCCTGTAATGTCACAGTTAAAATATTCAAAAAGGTAAAATATATCTCTAATTTTAGAAAATAATAGCTTTTATCCAAAATCATTGTAAACTTATATATTCAATGGCTCCTCTTTTAAGACACAGAGGGGAAAAAAATCCTTGGCTTATTTTGGTGCCATGAATTTGGAGGAAGAAATAATTTGCCATGTTATTTTCAATCACCCAGTAAAATGCAAGTTCCCTTTGACATTGATGCTATTCCCAATTCAACATTGCTAAATTTTAACTATCCTCCCTTTCAATTAGCTAGGTTTCTGTTTGCTTACTTTGTCTGTGGTTATAGCCTTCCCTCATGGACCTAAGATCACTGTTTTCCTTTCTCTTTATGCTCTGTGAGCATCAAGTATCATGGGGTATGCGTGTAATTGTCATTCAGTGTGAAAAAGCCAGCTGGAGTTATCACAATCATGTCAATATACTAGTCAGCAAGAAAACCTCCAAGCTGATTGTTTTCTATTTAGATATAATATTATATGAATTGAAAATTGCTGCTCCTACAAACTTTTGAGTCATATCACCATGTTTTTCATAGTTTTATACAATCCCAATAAAAATATATGCATGTACATAGACGTATAAATATTATATATTTAAGTATGTATAATTATATCAAAGAAAATAGAATTCATCATATCCATAGAACATATGCAGAACCAGAAATTATTTAATTACTACAAAAGGTTGAATGTTAGGGCTCTGAGAATCTGTGAGAGGTTAACTAGATCAGATCAGCTCAATTCCTCCTAGAACTGCAGTAAAATCCCTCCGGTGAAGACTGCTGTTTTCTCTCAGGTGAAAATTCTCCAGTGTTAGAGAGCCTCTTTTAAGGTCTACCTTGATATCATGTCTTATGTCCCATGTCCTTCCTGGGTCTTATTCCATAATCACTTAGGCTTCTTTCTGTTGCCATTGAAAAATGGAAAAGAGGTTCACTATCACCATACGATATCCTTAAGTATTCAGAGCTAGTAACCACATATAAGTGGAACTGTAATTGTAACAAGATGGAGAAAATTTTATTTTCTAGATCCCCTAGGGCAGAGAATTATATGTGGTAAGAAAAAACACTTTGCTAACCCCTGAGATGATGGTAGAAGTAGAAGTGAGGCATTCTACAGTATCAATAGATACTTGACCAGTTGCTCTCCAAGAAGGCTCAGTCCAGTTAACTGCAGTACCTGGTTGTGTCAAGGGAGAATGAAAATTTGGAGCCAGAACTAGGTTGCTCAGGATGACAGAAAAAGATTAAAAATTACCACAGTCATTTTCTTCTCTTACTTCCCCCTACATAGCACGGAGCTACATTCTTAGTTAAATGTTGAACAAGAACACCAAGTTATTATTCTGCCAAGCATGTCTATATGTCTTAGTCCAGCTACCTAGCAGAGCAGAGGGAAACTGAATGACTTGGAATGAGAAGCCTGAACCTTCTTTGCTTAGCTCTGAACTAATAAGCACTTGATATAAATCAATGGTTTCTAAAAAGTTTTTAAGCCAAAAGTTCTTGATTAAAATGAAAGTTTGCCATTTAAAAAATTTTAAATGTGGGTGACAAACTCAGTAATTCTAGGTGAAGATGGGTTAGAGGTATAACATAGAGCTTTGAACATTCTAAGGTGATCCTAGGTGAATTCCATGGAACCTCTGGTGCTCTGGGGAGAAGAATTATAAACCACAAGACTACATGATCTCAAAAACTTCTTCCAAATCTGAAGTTGCAGGATTCTCATAAACCTTCCCAGAAGGATTAAGTGGTTAATTTTAGAGTGGGAGTGATGTCAGCAAAATGGGAGAGTTGAAAGCTCCAAGCTCTCATTTCCCCACAGAAACACTGAAAAACAAGCAGAAACAAAAGCAACTTTATCATAACTCTGGAAAAGTGTCAAAGGTTTACAACAATCAAGTGAATGTTGAATCATGAAACAGACAAAGACAAAAAGAAAGCTTTGTGGCATTTTTACTTGCCCATGTGCTAGCCCATCCACAGAACAGTAGCAATATTAGAGCAGCAGCAGTCCAGATTCAAATTGTAGGACCTTGGCCCCTGGCTGAAAAAGGAGTGAATAGAGCTTATTCACAAATGGTTGTGTATGTCTGGTCTAACCAAAAGTGACCTGAAGGACTGAACAAAAGCTGGGGAGAGTTTTTCCAGCAAATTAGAACATGCAAAAGTAGTCAAATATACAGGGAAATTTAAAAAACCAACATGCATGCCCAGGGCATGATGAATGCTCAAAAAAGATTTGAGAATACACTAAGATCTCACCACAGGCTAATTGCTAGGCTCAGTGCAAGGCTGACTAAGTGTTCAAGGAGTGCCCTAGCATAGAGCCAGTCTGCAAAGACTCGGAGAGGTGTTTGTTTATTTGTTCAGCTCTGGCATTAAAGGAAATCTCTGTCAAAATATTACCTGAAAACAAGCTAAGGGGCATGGACTTCTGTGGCCACACACAAGGAAGATAGTCTTTGCAAAAATAGTTTGGGAAAGTCATTAAACAAAGGGCTACAATGTTCAGTGATGAAAAAACATCAAACCCTAGGGAAAAAGAAAGTCAGTCTGACTTCCAGAGTTTCTACATTTTACTATTCAAATGTTCAGTTTCAGCAAAGGATCACAAGGCATACAAAGGAACAGGAAAGTATGGCTCATTCAAAGGAACAAATTTAATTGAAAGAAACCACTGAGGAAGTCCAAGTATTAGAACTGTGGGAAAAAGACTTTAAGAAAAACTGTCTTAATATACACAAATAGCTCAAGGAAGATAAGAACAAAGAACTAAAAGAAATCAGAAAAAAAATGTATAAGCAAAATGAGACTATCAATAAAAATAAATTACTAAAGCATACCAAAATAATTCTTGTGCAGAAAATTGCAATAACTGAAATGAAAAATTCAATAAAAGGGTTCAACAGCTGATTTGAGTCAGAAGAAGAAAGAATCAGTGAACTTTAGCATAGTACAATTGCAATTACCCTTTCTGAGGAGTAGGAATAAAGAACAATGGAAAAAAAGTGAATGGAGCCTAAGAAACTTGTGGTATACAATCAAGCAGATCAACATATACATTCTCCAGAAGATGAGAGAAAAAGAGTTAAAAATAATTTTGAAGAAATACTGGCTTAAAACCTTTTAAATTTGATTAAAGACATGAATCTATAAATCCATGAAGCTCAACAAATCTCACATAGAATATATTCAAAGAGATGCACACTGAGACATTATAATTAAGCTACCAAAAGACAAAGGCAGAGAGAATCTTAAAAGCAGCAAGAGAGAAGCAACTCATTAAATGTAAGGAATCTTCAATAAAATTAACAGTTGATTTCTCATTAGAAACTACGAAGGCCAGAAGACAGCAGAATAACATTCAAAGTGCTGAAAGAAGAGAACTGTCCACCAAGAATTTCACATCTGGCAAAACTATACTTCATAAATGAAAGGAATAGTAAGATATTCACAGATAAGCAAAAGCTCAGGGAGTTCATTACCACTAGATAGGCACTATTAGAAATTCTAAAGGGAGTTCTTTAGGTTGAAATTAAAGAAACTGTATAGTAGCTCAAAGAAATATGAAGAGATCTAGTAAAAAATACTAGAGAACAGGTAAAGGTAAATACATGGGCAAATATAAAATCCAGTAGTATTGTATTTTTGGTTTGTAGCTCCACCTATTATTTCTTATAACATTTAAAAGATGAAAGCTTAAAAAGTAATTATAGATCTATATTATTATTGTGCTCATAATGTAATTTGTGACAACGACATTAAGAGGACTTGGAAGACAATATTATACAGGAGCAGAGTTTTTCTATGCTATTAAAGATAAATTAGTATAAAGTTTAACTAGATTGTTATAAATTTGGGGTATTATATATAATTTCCATGGTAACCACATATATCTAAGGAAATGTGACGGAAATTAAACGGTTTGCTTCAAAAAAAAAAACAAAAAACAAAAAACAAAACAAAACAACCAAACTCAGAAGAAAGCTGTAATGGGGAAAATGAGGAACAAAAGAGGCGTAAGACATACAAAAAGCAAACAGCATAATGGCTTAAATAAATCCTTGCTTATAAGTAATTACTTTAAATGTAAATAGATTAAATTCTCCAATAAAAAGACAGAGACTGGCAAAATAAATTTTAAAATTATTCAACTGTATGCTATCTACAAGAGTCATGTTAGATGCTAAGATGCAAATAGACTGAAAGTGAAAAGACATAAAAAAAGATAATCCATGCAAACAGTAACCAAAGGGACAGGGGTGGCTATACTAATATTGAACAAAATAGACTTCAAGTTAAAAACTGTCACAGGAGACAAGAAAAGACATTATCTATTGATTAAAATGTAATTTCATGAAGAAGAGTTAACACTTATCAACATATATACCAAATAACAGAGCCTTAAAATAGGTGAAGCAAACATTAGCAGAAATGAAGGAAGAAATAGACAGTATATAATATTAGTTGGAGACTTCAATAAACCTTTTTTAATAATGGATATAACATTTAGAGAGAAGATCAATAAGAAAATAGAGACTTTAAACAATACTATAAATTAATTGACCTAACAGACATATATATAATATTCCATTCAACAATTCAGAACATATATTTTTTCAAGTGTATGTGAAACATTCTTCAGGATAGACCATATGTTAGGTAGGCTACAAAACAAGTTTCAATAAATTGGAAAAGATTTAAATCATAAAAAATATCTTGTCTGATCACAATGAAGTTACAGTTTCATAGGAAAACTGGAAAATTCACCCTATGTGGAAATTAAACAACACACACTTAAGTAACCAATGGGTCAAAGAAGAAATCACAAAGGCCATTAGAAAATAATTAGTGCACTAGCCCAGGTCCACAGCACAGCCACCCTGCTAAAGTACAAAGACCACTGCAAGGGCAGCAACATAACACACACACACACACACACACACACACACACATCTTCCCCAAGGGCTCAGAGCAAAAGGTTCTACCTTCTCTACTGGCCTAGACACAAAAATATCTTCTACAAATGGGACTGGTTTTGGTCTTCCATTTTCCTGCCTGCTCTCAACTCTGCCAGGTACTAGCTGTAAATGGTCATATTTCACTTTCACCTTTCCTTGTCACACAACTTTCCATGTTTTATTAAAAGGAATGCTAGCGGTAAAAAAAATAAAATAAAATAAAACCCTTATGGGATGCAGTGAAGGCAGTATTCAGAGGGAAATTTATGGTCATTAACACACTTAAAAAGAAAAAAAATTTCAAATAAATGACCTAACTTTATACCTTAAGGAACTACTAAAAAAGAAGAGCATATAAACCATAAGCTAGCAGAAGTAAGGGAATAATAAAAATCACGGTGGTATAAATAAAAAGCAAAATAGAAAAGCAATAGACAGAATCAATGAATTAAAGTTTGGTTCTTTGAAAAGGTCAACATAATTTACAAACTTTTAGCTAGACTGACAAAGAAACAAAGAAGACACAAGTAACTAAAATCAGAAATGAAAGAGGGAACATTATAAATGACTTTATAGAAATAAAAAAGATTATAAGAGAAAATTATGAACAATTGTACTCCAACAAATCATATAACTGAAATGAAACAGATAAATTTCTAGAAACACCAATGATCTAAACTGACTTAAGAAGAAATAGAAAATCTCTATACCTACAATGAACAATCCCAAAAGGAAAGTAAGAAGATATTGCATTTACAATAGTATTTGAAGAATAGAATACTCAGAAAGACATTTAACCACAAAAAACAATTAAAGACTTGTACCCTGAAAACTACAAATCATTGCTGAAAGAAATTAAAGGCGACTTAAAGAAAGGAAAGGCATCCCATGTTCAGGAGTAAGAAGATTTAATATTGTTAAAATGGCAGTAATGCTCAAAGAAATCTACAAATTCGATGCAACCTCTACAAAAATGCCATCGGCCTATTTTGCAGAAATGGGATCCCTCAAACTCATAAAGATGTGCAAGGGGCCCCAAGGAGCCAAAATAATCTTGAAAAAGAACAAAGTCAGAGAACTCAAATCCTGATTTTGAAACTTACTACAAAGCTACAGTAACCAAAGCAATTTGATACAAGCATAAGGTAGACATATACACCAGCGGAATAGAATTGAGAATCCAGAAATAAACCCATATGTCTATAGCCAATTAACTTTTGACAAGGGTGCCAAATCTATTAAAGAGATAGAACAGTCTTCAATGATACTATTGTAAAACTGAATTTCCACGTGCAAAAGAATGAAGTTGGACTCCTACTTCACATCACATACAAAAGTTAATAAAAGTTAATGGATCGATAATCTAAATATGAGAGCTAAAACCATAAAACTCACAGTAGAAAACATAAGGGTAAATTGTTCCCTTTTCAAAACACAAAAGGGTTTTGATTTGGCAGTGAGTTCTTAGCTATGACATCAAAAGCATGAGAAACAAAAGGAAAAATAAATTTGACTTTATCGAAATTAAAAACTTCTTTGCATCAAAGGACATTATCAAGAAAGTGAATAGCCAACTCACAAAATGAGAGAAAATATCTGGAAATCTTAGATCTGATAAGGGTATAATATCCAGAATACATAAATAACTCCTACAACTAAACAACAACGACAAAAAAGACAAATGATCCAATTCAAAAATTGGAAAAGGACTTAATAGACACCTCTCCAAAAATGATACACAAATGGCCAATCATGTGAAAAGATGTTCAATCTCATCGATCACTAGAAAAATGCAAATGAAAATCACAATGAGATCCACTTCACACCCACTAAGACAGCTATAATTTAAAAACCAGAAAATCACAAGTGTTGGCAAGGATGTAGAGAAACTGGAACCCTCCTATCTTGCTGATAGAAATGTAAAATGGTGCAGCTGCTGTGGAAAACAATAAAAGCTAAACATAAAGTTACCATATGACCTAGAAATTCCAGTCCTAGGAATATACCCAAAAGAAACTGAAATAGGCACTGAAACAAATACTTGTGTTCCAGTTTATTGAAACATTATTTGAAGTAACCCAAAGGTAAGACAACTAAAGTGTTCATCTTCATCAATGAGTGAATGGATTCACAAAATGTGATATATAGCCACAATAGAATATTATTCAATCATAAAGAAGTTTGGATTCATACTAAAACATGGATGAACCTTGAAAACATGCTAAGTGAAGTAAGCCAGAGACAAAAAGACAAATATTGTATAATTTCACTTCTATTAAATATCTAGAATAGGCAAATTCATAGAGATAGAACATAGATTAATTAGATATTACCAAAGACTGGGGATCAGTGGAAGAGAGAGTTGTTGCTTAATGACTACAAATGGATTAAGGGGGGAAAATGGAAATATATAGTGGTAAATGGCTGCACAACATTGTGAAGGCAATTAATACGAATGAATTGTATACCTTAAAAATTGTTGAAATGCAAATTTTGGCACATACACTTTACCACAAGAAAAAACATTTAAATAGGGTGAGATCTAAGGAAGTCGTTTAATATTTCTTGGTACTTCACCTTGATTTCTGTTGTACCACTGGAAGGTTAGTGGTGTCTCTTTGGCACATCCGAAAATCTAGCAAGGTTCTCCTTAAGCTAGCACAAGAAAAGCAATGAAAAAAGACGCTGCAAAAAATATAATTTGACACACACACACACACACACACACACACACACAATGACCTACTCTCTTGCATTCAGAAATGCATTAATCTATAAAGCAACATAGAAATAAATAAAATGAACCTACAAATATAAACACTACACTTAAACATAGAGCAAAGGGCATATGATGTTTTCGCTATAATAAAGCCTCTTTTGTTACAATTTTGCATGCGTTTTCCTGCTCTTCACCACTTGTGGTCTCTAATCTTTTCATGATTTTTTTTCTCCTCTCCTTATTTATTCTTCGCTATAGAGTTAAATGTTAAATATGACATCAACAGTGCTTTGTCACTTAGGGGTAATGTTTCAATGGACTCCATTAAGAATCTTTCTTGTTTTACTTGAAGCCTACCACTGCTAGAATGTCTCCTGCTTTCTCCTGTCTTCTGTGGACACCTCTTTTTCTAGGTTTCTCCATCTGTTCAACCTGTGTGGGCTTTGCTTATCCCAAGCTATTCCTAATTAACTCTGTACTTTCTGAGTAAAGAGCTCAGCACAGAACAATCTGACTTAAAAACAATTTCATTTTGCTGTAAAATCTAATATAAGCTAAATAAAGCTATCTCACTCAACACAACAAAATCATCATTAGGAATACATAACTGACTGTTTTCATAGTCCACACGTGCACAGTGAGTTTAGAGGTATTGAGAAGAGAATCACCTACATGTCTTTGGTTCAGGTTCCATATGAATTTTGCCCTCCAAATATCCATGACATTTAGTGAATAGCTTTTGGGGGAGGCAGAGGTATTTGAAACAGGGGGTTGGTAGTGGGAATAGACAGTAGAGGAGAAATGTAAGAGACATTGGTGAGGGAAAACTGACAATATCTATCAACGGATTAGGTGTGCGAAATATATAAGAGAAACTCAAAGAAGTCATCCAAATTTTGGAGACCAGGAGAAGGGTGTGCTGGTGAAAGAAACCAGCTGGTTTCGGTATGAGAATAGGATTGAGAAAAGGGGAGTTTGAGGTTCTAGTGGGATAGAACTGTAAATGAGAGGAGATGTCAAATAAACCATTGGGATTCAAGAACTGAGTCTCAGGAGAGAAGACAGAGCAAAGGCCTCAAAGATGCAACAAATGACATGTAAAAGGAACAGTTTTAGAGATGGTAGGACCTAAAGGATAGCGTGGAAGACAAGCACAGAAGGAGGAACAGAAAATACTCCATAGAACGTACAGTGGGACAAGTCACTTGGATTTGGCAAATAAGGAGCTACTGATAATATTAAAGAAGGTAGAGTCTTTGTGGTGGTGGTACTGGAGTCACAGTAATGGTGAGGTAGGCAAGGATGTCAACCTATAGATGATTACTTCTAAAAGGCTAACAATGAAAAGAAAACCAAGAAGAAAATGGCCTGTGGAGGCAACAAGGCAGAATGAAGGTTTCTATCTTATTAATATTTTTTAAATATAAAAGTGGGGGTAGAACCCATGGAGAAAAAAATGCATGAAGTCATAAGAAGAGAAGGGCTAAACTGATGGGGGCGGGGAACTGGAGTAGAAGCGAATGACTGAAATCCGTGACAAAACTGAAGGTCTGGCCTTGGGAAGGAGGAAGATCACTTCCTAAACAGAGACAGGAGGAATAGAAGCCCAAATATAAGATGTAGAAGCATCACTCAAAAAGATTTCAACAGTCTGTTAGGTGGGCCCAATGTTCTCTTCTCAAAATTAAAAGAAGAGAAGTGGATTTCAGGGTCCGAAAGCAGAAAAATGATTTGAAAGAGAGCGTAAGCTAAAGAAAGAGTAAGTGAGAGATGAATGAATAAGTGAGAGATGAACTACCAAAAACAACAGAAGCCCTCTGTGGAAGTAATGGGGAGATCCACGGAAGCAAGCGTTGAGAGATTCACATGTAGAATAAACGGAGGATAGTGGAGCATTCATTTGCTGATGAGAAAAACAAAGTTCCAAAAGGACAGGCCGAGGGCAGAACAGGAGAGTAAGCCAGGGGCTGTGGGGATGGAATGGGATAAAAATGTCCCGCATGTGAGAGGAGCGGCTGTGGCTATCTTATTTACTTTCCTAAAGTGGTTGAAATGTCATTAAAGATGTGAAATTCAGTAAAGGAAAGGCTATCTGGTTCCTGATTGGCAAATGATACTTACCACCTCTTCCCCTAGGCTCAGGAGAGGAATGTGTGGTGATGAAAGGGACAGATTTTGTTTTCACTCCTGTTGGCTGCCGGCATGGGGCCCAGCAAAAGCAGAGTCACACAAGTGCAAACTTGCTGCTTTTTAAGCAACGAGCTGGCAGGGAAGAGATCCTCTCTTTATCGTGTATTTATTTATTTATAATTTGTATAGCATCCATATCCAAATGAATTTGAGGCAGTTTGCAATAAAAACACATGTACACATGTCATGAGCTACTTAAAATAAAGGTCAGAGAGAGCCTAGGGAAAGGAGAATAGATCAAGTTTAAAATGTTCCTCTGCAGAAAAGGAGCCAGGAAGAAGAGACACAGCCTGAAGACGAATAAGGCAGCAGTCATTTTTCTAGGGGGCGCTCTCCCACTGCTGTTTTTGTCCATGGCAACCATACGGGGAAACCTTTCATCTGGGCATATTCCCAAAGCAAATGCCCCAAACAAGTCCTCAGGGAGACCAGAGTAGGGCCTGGTGGTCAGTGGGAAGATGCTGCCAAGTACATGTGCATTGCTCCTGCTGCCTCCCAGCCCAGGAGGGAACACAGCAGGGGGTATAAACTGCTATCCTGAAATCAGAAGAGGGGGCCAGTCCACCCCTGTCTCCAAGAAATGTATCAAACAAGACTCTCGATTGCCACAGTGTAAACTAAAGGCAGAAGGTCTAGAACCCAGGGCCTTGGAATCAGCTCCATCTCACCACTTCCTTTACTCACAGCTTGTTCTTCACATGCATAAAAACCTCACCAAGGCTGGTTTCCAGGTCGCACAAGAGGCCATTGATTGCCATCCAAGAAGCGCTTGCTCTCCAAGAACCCTAATAGAGCAGCCCCACAGTGACCACACATAGGGCGGGCACAATGACCAAGTGGGAAGCACAGAGGTCTACCATCTAGTCCCAGCGGGTGCCTGGAACCTTACTCTGTGCTCCTACACAATGACGCATTCTCTTGATATAGGACGGGATGCTGCTCTAAGAAATTTCAAAGAGAGCCCTTCGCTTCTCACACTCCACACCCCTGCCAGCGTCCAGCTGCCACAGCCAAAGCTGACCA
>NW_011888872.1:1408781-1411499 GCF_000151845.1 Pteropus vampyrus | reverse complement strand
TCCTGATTGGCAAATGATACTTACCACCTCTTCCCCTAGGCTCAGGAGAGGAATGTGTGGTGATGAAAGGGACAGATTTTGTTTTCACTCCTGTTGGCTGCCGGCATGGGGCCCAGCAAAAGCAGAGTCACACAAGTGCAAACTTGCTGCTTTTTAAGCAACGAGCTGGCAGGGAAGAGATCCTCTCTTTATCGTGTATTTATTTATTTATAATTTGTATAGCATCCATATCCAAATGAATTTGAGGCAGTTTGCAATAAAAACACATGTACACATGTCATGAGCTACTTAAAATAAAGGTCAGAGAGAGCCTAGGGAAAGGAGAATAGATCAAGTTTAAAATGTTCCTCTGCAGAAAAGGAGCCAGGAAGAAGAGACACAGCCTGAAGACGAATAAGGCAGCAGTCATTTTTCTAGGGGGCGCTCTCCCACTGCTGTTTTTGTCCATGGCAACCATACGGGGAAACCTTTCATCTGGGCATATTCCCAAAGCAAATGCCCCAAACAAGTCCTCAGGGAGACCAGAGTAGGGCCTGGTGGTCAGTGGGAAGATGCTGCCAAGTACATGTGCATTGCTCCTGCTGCCTCCCAGCCCAGGAGGGAACACAGCAGGGGGTATAAACTGCTATCCTGAAATCAGAAGAGGGGGCCAGTCCACCCCTGTCTCCAAGAAATGTATCAAACAAGACTCTCGATTGCCACAGTGTAAACTAAAGGCAGAAGGTCTAGAACCCAGGGCCTTGGAATCAGCTCCATCTCACCACTTCCTTTACTCACAGCTTGTTCTTCACATGCATAAAAACCTCACCAAGGCTGGTTTCCAGGTCGCACAAGAGGCCATTGATTGCCATCCAAGAAGCGCTTGCTCTCCAAGAACCCTAATAGAGCAGCCCCACAGTGACCACACATAGGGCGGGCACAATGACCAAGTGGGAAGCACAGAGGTCTACCATCTAGTCCCAGCGGGTGCCTGGAACCTTACTCTGTGCTCCCACACAATGACGCATTCTCTTGATATAGGACGGGATGCTGCTCTAAGAAATTTCAAAGAGAGCCCTTCGCTTCTCACACTCCACACCCCTGCCAGCGTCCAGCTGCCACAGCCAAAGCTGACCACAGCTAGAGCATTTGCTCACAGGCCATGCAGAGATGGGAGCAGTAGGTAAGTTCTAACAATTTGATACCCTCTGTGGCATAGAAACACTCTCCATAGGTGGCTGTGGCTGCCGTTTGGATTTTTTATAATGGGTGATAAGAATATGCTGAAGGTCTCACTTAAAGGGTCTTTAATAGTCTTCTGCTAGTATTATCCAGAAGCAGATGTTAATTAGTGAGGAAAAAAGAAGCAAAATAATAAAAATAACTAAGTAGAAAAATGCATAGAGTACTGACACCAGAAGAGATAGAACTATAAAGACATACATTAGAAGCTGCAGCCTTGGGCAAGTTCTTTCTAATTTAGTTCTATTCCTGTTTCGTTGAAAGAATTGCTCCTCTCTTTTGAGCCTGGCAAAGCTGAGGCAACCTCAGAGGTTAGAAATGCAAAGATCTGGGTGCCAGAGGCAGAGAGATGAGTCAACCTTTAGCCTACTCGTGCTTTTCCTAACTGTGGCCTCTGCAGCAACTGAAGAAATGAGTTGCACGGGAATTGGCAGAGAGCGTTAGGTTAGACGACCCTCACCAGTAGAGTGGGTCACAGCTTGGTCTCCTCATGCTGCTTGGCCTGTCAATTCTCAAGGTCAAAGAGTTAGTAAGAGACCCCAGTGTCTGCATTAAGGAGGCTAGTTTTCAAGCCATATGTGTCCAACGTTTATCATATTTCTCTGGCAGGCTGAGTATTACAGTAATTTCTAGTTACCATAAGGAGATGAAAATGGAGGAAAGAAGTTACAGTCTCAGGTATCTGATGAAGTCACTCACTGAGCTATTTTTTTTTTTTTTTCAGTTAGAGATGTGTTCCCTGCCCACTTCCCCCATTATTCGAGGTGATTAGGTATTAACTCTTACTATATTTGCTACACTAACAGTTGCTCCTAATATCCCCTCCCACCCTAACCACTAGTTGAGTTCAAATACCTTGACATGTTTCCATAATTCTGGTCTTTCTCCCCACCCAGTCCGAGAGAGAGAGAGGCTTGTCTTTCCTCTATTCTCTGTCATGATCTACAGTAATAGGTTCAAGGGGGTGGAAACTTGGTTCCAGCCTCCCTGATGCTTTGACTCACCCTCGTAAAAAGTTATTGGTGTCAGCGCTGGTCTAGCAATTGCCTCTCCCCCAACGCCCCGGCTTCTATAATTTCACTTCCCCCTGCTGCACCATACAATAAACTCTAATGAGCTCTCACATTCCTTCACGAAGCACCCGCCACCACCAAGTCAAGCAAGGAGAGAAAAATAACTTCCTGCAGAAAATGTGCATGGCCATGAAGTTCTAAGCAACTTAACCAATATACAGAAGTATGACATACTTCACAGAAATAGCAATGCATTAAGTATAGGGAAAAGAGAGAACATGATCTATGTTCAAGAACAGCATCAGCCCCAGTCCACCAAAACAAAAGCAGGAGGAAGGGAGAAAAGAAGGGGGAAAAACAAAGGGAACTTGAGAATCTGAGCTGAAAATAACTTTTTAATATTTTGTATTAGGATCTGTGCTATATATTTCAATATGTAACAGGAATCATTGTATCTGTGACCTGTTCACACTCTTATCGTTAA
>NW_011888872.1:1406451-1408731 GCF_000151845.1 Pteropus vampyrus | reverse complement strand
CCTCTATTCTCTGTCATGATCTACAGTAATAGGTTCAAGGGGGTGGAAACTTGGTTCCAGCCTCCCTGATGCTTTGACTCACCCTCGTAAAAAGTTATTGGTGTCAGCGCTGGTCTAGCAATTGCCTCTCCCCCAACGCCCCGGCTTCTATAATTTCACTTCCCCCTGCTGCACCATACAATAAACTCTAATGAGCTCTCACATTCCTTCACGAAGCACCCGCCACCACCAAGTCAAGCAAGGAGAGAAAAATAACTTCCTGCAGAAAATGTGCATGGCCATGAAGTTCTAAGCAACTTAACCAATATACAGAAGTATGACATACTTCACAGAAATAGCAATGCATTAAGTATAGGGAAAAGAGAGAACATGATCTATGTTCAAGAACAGCATCAGCCCCAGTCCACCAAAACAAAAGCAGGAGGAAGGGAGAAAAGAAGGGGGAAAAACAAAGGGAACTTGAGAATCTGAGCTGAAAATAACTTTTTAATATTTTGTATTAGGATCTGTGCTATATATTTCAATATGTAACAGGAATCATTGTATCTGTGACCTGTTCACACTCTTATCGTTAATTTCACTGGGAAATGAACCAAGAGTCCTAAGTCCCCTACTATGTGCTAGGCCCAGCCAATTATCTTATATTACCTAAGAATGGAAACACAAGTTTAGAATAATTTCTTCCTCACCGCCCCATACACATTTTCTAAATAGTTCCGTCAAACATATATATACCATGAAGACACAAACACAAATGCACATTCATTTTCCTTTTTTATCTCCTGTTCCATTTCCCTAGCTCATACCCAGCAGATTTCAGAATAGAATACTCCGAAGGCCATGGGAGTGATATGTGCTCAGTCCTGAAACTATCGTGTAACCACTGTAGTAACTATCCTACGTGAGACCCCATGTTTCTTGTATGAAGCAGAAAGACATGACCAGGAATCTGCATGGACTGGAGCTCCCTGTGGAGGTCACGCTTTTTCTCCTTGGGCCTCATGGGCCACCATCACTCCTTGAACACTCACTACCTTCTCTTCCAATGACCACTGCAAGTACATAAGAGAGCCATCAAAAAAGGGGAGAATACCAGTGTCAGAGGACAGGGTTGGGCAGGGCTGACTTTTAGGATAAAAACTAACAGATGAGACCCAGGGAATCTGCAAGGGTATGTATATATCCTCTCCATCTGCTGAAGCCCCTGCCTCAAGTACTTCTGAAAACCTCCAAAGTATCTTGCAGCATCTGAGCTGTTCCTCATGCCTCTGTCTTTCCAGCTATTCTGTTAGGCATAGTACTTCGCTTCTGGCTGCTGTAGACTAGTGGGGAGATATGTGGCAAAGCATTTCCTCTACTTTATGTGGCATTCTGTTAGAAAAGCCCAAAGGTAATATTTTTGAGCCCCAATGTTTGACATGTACTTATAGTCTTCTGTCATCTCAGGGCTCAAATATGCATCATGGGTTGGATCAGGGGCAGACTCCAAGAAAAGTCACCATGAGAACATAGCCTCCTGTCTGGTGATGAAGGCTTTGGCAAGGCTTACACTCTGTATAAGTGAGTTATTCTCCTTTAGACTGATGCTCTTCAACCCCATGCAGATGTGTGGTATGCATATGACAGTGCATGTTACTCATACTAATCTACCGACTGACTGGGCTGGCCCAGCCATGCCTAAATCCCAGCAATGGACAGTAGAAGACTTAATGATGGACTAAGTTCCCTACCATACATGATTATAAAAGTAGCAAGTTTAATTTACATAAAACAAATGTAAGTCAAGCAAAACCTCTAGTAGTTATTTTCCCCAGAATCAAATTACTCTGACACACCTCACAATGGATCATGAAAGATTAGCGTGTTGCAATACTACAGATAAAAGTGGCTGGCCCATAGGAGAAAAGTCACTTAGCAATGCTGGCTTTCCAAAACGGACATGCCCAGCATTGTTTTCTATTACTTTTCACTTAGTGGCTACATTTTAGTGCCATGGTTTGGAGGATAGCCCTGGCAAGATTAGTGTTCATAACACTTCTGCACCATTGATAACAGCATTCCCAAAGCCTAAAAACACCTTCGACTTCATTCCAATCCAGTGACTATCCAAATGTTAACCACATTCAACACTTAAATGATTCTTCTACCAAGAAGCCTTCCCTGATGACACCAGCCCACACTCTTCATCTCAACAATATAAACCTGAAAGCCAACAGTACAATTTGTGCACACAGAGAAGGCACTGAATGGCATACAATATGCATCATTTGGTTGATTAAA
>NW_011888872.1:1404166-1406401 GCF_000151845.1 Pteropus vampyrus | reverse complement strand
CTCCTGTCTGGTGATGAAGGCTTTGGCAAGGCTTACACTCTGTATAAGTGAGTTATTCTCCTTTAGACTGATGCTCTTCAACCCCATGCAGATGTGTGGTATGCATATGACAGTGCATGTTACTCATACTAATCTACCGACTGACTGGGCTGGCCCAGCCATGCCTAAATCCCAGCAATGGACAGTAGAAGACTTAATGATGGACTAAGTTCCCTACCATACATGATTATAAAAGTAGCAAGTTTAATTTACATAAAACAAATGTAAGTCAAGCAAAACCTCTAGTAGTTATTTTCCCCAGAATCAAATTACTCTGACACACCTCCCAATGGATCATGAAAGATTAGCGTGTTGCAATACTACAGATAAAAGTGGCTGGCCCATAGGAGAAAAGTCACTTAGCAATGCTGGCTTTCCAAAACGGACATGCCCAGCATTGTTTTCTATTACTTTTCACTTAGTGGCTACATTTTAGTGCCATGGTTTGGAGGATAGCCCTGGCAAGATTAGTGTTCATAACACTTCTGCACCATTGATAACAGCATTCCCAAAGCCTAAAAACACCTTCGACTTCATTCCAATCCAGTGACTATCCAAATGTTAACCACATTCAACACTTAAATGATTCTTCTACCAAGAAGCCTTCCCTGATGACACCAGCCCACACTCTTCATCTCAACAATATAAACCTGAAAGCCAACAGTACAATTTGTGCACACAGAGAAGGCACTGAATGGCATACAATATGCATCATTTGGTTGATTAAATGAATCAACCAAATGAAGAAATTAGATGAATGAAGAAATTAGATGGTTGTGTTGGGCTGGGTCGTTTTGTCATGTAAAGAGTCCAGAGGTAGATTTCATAATTTTGCATCTTTTTTGTTAAATTTTTCTTCCACAGTGAGTAATACAAAATAAAATTTCTCATAATCATATCTGTGACAAAAATACTCTATTGAAAGCATTTGAACATTTTATGCCTTCATGTATCTATTTGTAAGTGCTTTCACAGACTCAATACATATTTTTTTTTCAATATGGGAAATATCATTTATACTTACAAAGTAAAACTTGATATGATAATCCCAGAGTATATAAAGCTGTATATCTTTATCTATTGATATATCTATTTATCTATCTAAAGAGAAATCTAGTAGATTCATGGCTGGAAACACTACCCAATTATGCTCTGCAGGAAAGAGAAGATACAGAATGTTCTGTAAGGTAACTAGGTTGCCTGAAAGCAGAGCAGATTCTCTGTAATCCCCATTTTCATAGACATTTATAATGCCATATGAATCCTAGTGGTGTAATAGTCACCACATCCTCCTTATACTTCACAATGGAGTTGCCTTTGTGTCTTTCTTTTGGGAGAGGTAAATTTGAGGGTAGTGGCCACTATTTACGGTAAAAGATTGTTATAGCATTTTTCAAGGAACCAAAATAAGAAAACGTTATAAGCGGGGGAAGTGGTGAAAGCAATACACAGTGTACCTTGGGGAGCTTCTCAAGAGCTTTCAGAATTGTATAGCATTCTTGCAGGATAAAAAACTAGATGTGGGATGAACGTTAATAATATTTTCTTGTACCTTTTTGACTAAAAGAGTAAAGGTAGTCAAATGGACTGTGATTTGTTCCAGGGTAGTACATATTTATTGAGATCAGATGTCATTCAGGGTCCCAGTCCTGCTGTTCTGAATCCCACACTTCCTCGTCTGAGATCCCTGGCCATCCCCAGGACTCCTCTGTCTCTGAAGGGTCTGCGTTCTTAACCATGCACATTCTCAGGGACAAATTCTGTCAGAGTCACCTAGTCGTCTCTTTGCATTCTTCAAGTATGGATACTTATTGAGGGTTTACTACGAGCGAAGCAGAGTGCAGACCTAAAGATGTCTGTAACATATTGAGGGTTTACAAACAAGTTGGGATGATCTTATGATTATGAAAGTACTATTTTGGTTTAAGGAAAAAGAAGGAGGAGAGAAGAGGGGAAGGAAAAGGAGATTTGACTATTAGTCACGAGTAATCTCTTAACCTGAGGTGTACCTTAGTGAGGTGATCAGAGGATTCCTGGAAGAGGCAGAGGCGGTTAGGCTTGTAAGAAGCATGCTAAAATAGCCTGGGACCTTGCCGGACAATCTATTAGTTCAGCTCAAGAAGCATTTCCCAAACTGTGCTCTGTGGTACATTTTGTGGGAATTATGAAGGTGTAACCAAAAAGTGGGAAGGGGGA
>NW_011888872.1:1385462-1404116 GCF_000151845.1 Pteropus vampyrus | reverse complement strand
TCTCTTTGCATTCTTCAAGTATGGATACTTATTGAGGGTTTACTACGAGCGAAGCAGAGTGCAGACCTAAAGATGTCTGTAACATATTGAGGGTTTACAAACAAGTTGGGATGATCTTATGATTATGAAAGTACTATTTTGGTTTAAGGAAAAAGAAGGAGGAGAGAAGAGGGGAAGGAAAAGGAGATTTGACTATTAGTCACGAGTAATCTCTTAACCTGAGGTGTACCTTAGTGAGGTGATCAGAGGATTCCTGGAAGAGGCAGAGGCGGTTAGGCTTGTAAGAAGCATGCTAAAATAGCCTGGGACCTTGCCGGACAATCTATTAGTTCAGCTCAAGAAGCATTTCCCAAACTGTGCTCTGTGGTACATTTTGTGGGAATTATGAAGGTGTAACCAAAAAGCGGGAAGGGGGAGGTGGACTGTAAATCAAATAAGATTGGAAAAACCTGAATTCCCCAGAATTTTTTAAGGCAGGACCACATAGTCTTTTAATATGCTATGTTCATTGGGCATCTGCAGACTGGAGTGTAAGAAACAGTATTCCCCAAATTTATGTAATAGAAGAAAAGTCTTTTCATGAAGTACTTCACAAGACTAGTGTGCAATAAGCCACACTGTGGTGGAAAGTTGCTAATACATATTAAGTGACTTTCACCAGGGCTGACAAGGGTAAAACAGTCTTTCCCCTTGGGCCTTCTCTTACAATGCAAAAGAATAAACTCTTGGATCAACTTGGAGTCTAAGACTTCTCTAACATAATCTCTTCTTTGCCTATTAACGTGAACTTTGGCTTCTAATGCAAAAGCATCATTTCTGCTGACCAATGACATCTTCAGTTACAGCAGAAGAGATGAGAGTCTGACACAGGTAACATTTTGGGGTCTTCGCAAAGCACTGCTTACTAGTTAACCTCTTGGGGGCAGGCACGAGTTGCTGTCCCCAGCACAGCACTAATAATAACTAGGGAAATATCTGTCCCCAACACCATCAGGGTAATAAGAAAATCCGCTGCAGATTAGTTCTTTTAATTCAAGGTACCATCAGACTGAAATGCTGCACAGTTCCTTTGCTGCCTCCAAATTAAGTGACTGGAGGCAATTTTCATTCTATTTAAAATTTTGTCTTTTCTTCCAATAGCACAGGACATCCCTCCCTGCTCCATTATCATAGATGGTGCCAGTTTTTGACTTTGATTTCCAAGTCAGCTTTTTAAGGCAGCATGTTCATGCGAGTGGACTCAAGGCCCTCAGAACTAGGTCAGGCATTTGCTTGGGGTCATTACAAGGCTACAAAATAGAGCATGCTTAATTCTGTTATTTCTGAAGATTTTTTTCTTCTCTCTCATGTGCATAGAAAACAATCAGTATTTAATTAAATTTTGAAACTGTTCCTGAAAATTTCAGACTGTCAAAGATGCATGTGACCTCTTTTCACCTGAGTTATCCAAGAGAGGTTTAAGCAAAAGCATGTAAAAGGCATGAAGTGGCCCTGTTGACCAAAGACACGAGAAACCACATCAATTGTTGCACTTCTGTTTTAAACACCAATGCTTAAATGTTCCAGCAATAAAATCCTTAGTACACAGGATTCATAGATTGAATGACCTAGTCATGATTTTAACCTTTTCATTTTAAATAGAGGTTGAATGGCTTAACTAAGTGATAATGCAGTGATATCTCAATAAATACTCAGGTTAGATCTCAATTAGCAGGAGCATTAACTAATATTAGATAGTGAGTAGGCTCTGTGGTGGCCAGGTCCTGTTCTCCAAGATGAGGCCCTCATTTCCCCAGCTGCTGGGTGTATGGTAAGCGATGAGTGGCTGAAGTCTTTGGCTGAAGACAGTCACCTCATTAAGCCCTATTCCTGAAGCAGCCCACATCCAATTGGGCTATAAAGAAACTGCTTCTCAATTCAACTGAGAGGAGACAGCTCTGCAGGACCGGCTGCAGAGCGGTCCAACAGGTTACACACAGCCTTTGTCGCCATTATATTGTCACCTTGCTGCTCCTTTGGACCAACCCTGCTGCCCATAGTTCTCACAGCTCCTGTTCCTAGAACATTCCCCAGCCAACTTCTTTCATGCCAATTTCCACCTCACAGTCTGCTTCCAGGAGAACATCATCTGTAACAGAATTCAAAGTCCCAGGGTATCTTTGCTGTCCCTAGACCAGAATTTCAGACATCCTATATTATACACAGGAGCATGAGATTTTTTTTTTTTTTAATTTTGTTAAAGTTTCCTGATGGTGGAATTTGTGAAAGAAGACAGAATAGTGTGGATGATTTAGAAGATGTAAGTAGGCAATTCCCTGGCCAGAGCTGACAGTTCAATGTATTCTCACTTTGTCCTCCCTGGCTGGCAACACAAATATGAAACTGATGAAAGAAATAAAAGACAGTGTCTCATATGGAAAGTTTCTTTTTGGTGAATAAGAAGGTGTTTATCAAAGTGAGCCATGTCAACAATCAACCATGGACTGTAGTCACCTTATTAAGAAAGGAGAGAAGACCATTTTTAACCTGTACGGGATCTCTTATCAATTGATTTGATGTGATTTACTGTGGGTTTTATTCAACAAGAACCATGAGAGATTTCCATGCTGCAGAGACCCACTGTTATTCTGTGGCGCTGTCCTAAATTCTGCCCTGCTCCATCTTGACATTAAAACATGTTCATAGACACTGGCCAATATTGCTTCATTTTATTTTCACATTGTTACTCTGTTTCCATAAATTTGCACTGGCTATGTCACTAGGTCATGAAAATATGTGAATTCATCACATTTAGGTAACAGAGAAATTAGCATTACAGTAAAACATTATGAAAAGCATCTCTGTGTGTTCAGCAAACCTCTAAAGATGTAGAAAGCAAAAAAGTCAAACACTGAGAATTCAGGGAGTGTGGTTTTGGTTGACATTATTTAAACCAACCAGTGGCTTGTTAAATCATTTAGAATAGAGATAATATACTTCATGTAAGAACCGAGCAACTAAACAGAGCATTCCCTTCTGGTGGAAAGAGTCACTCAAGAAATTCAAATATACCTTGTAATGATGCTGCTGGACACAGAATCCCAATAATGGCAGCTACAGGTTCAGAAATGATGCTTTGCCTATGCTCTGGGGAACCGATGGCTAGTCGTCTTCCATAGAGGAAATACCTAATTCTGCCTGTGTCAATGAGAGGTTTTACAACTGAAACCTGTCTTCCTTTGGTGTTTCCTTAATTAAAATTATTTTTGTGCAATTAATATTTAAACGAATCTTGGTGATTTAAAAAAGCATATATAGTTATAGTTATGGATATTAAGCAATAATTAAGTATATAGCATAGTATCCCTGCCTCCACACTCCAATACTATTTTCCTTAGCAAAGGTTCTCAGTTTGGCATGTATCTTTCAAGGCTTTATGTATTTATATATATATTGGCTTAGTTTTTGTCTTTCTTTAACACAAATAAGAATCGTACTACATGAACTGCTATGCATTTTTTTAAACAAAACAAAATGCTTTGGCCATCTTCCATGTCTTTTGGTGTCTCCCATTGGTAGCCATTTTTTATGGTTTTATTTCTTTCTTACTACCAATAACACTGAAATGAACATTTTTGTTCATCTTTCTTTGTACATACTAGTAAGCATTTTCCCAAAAGGTATAAACTTAAAATAGGAATCGCTGGGATAGTAGGTACACAAACATTACATTTTGATTAATACTACCAAATGGTCGTGCAAGTAGTTCATGTCAATTTAATAAGATCTGATTTTATCAAATCCTTTCTCTGCCATCTGCAGAGACTACTTAGATTACTATATTACTTTATCCTTTTAATCTGTTAATATGGTAAATTTAATTAATATATTTCCATACACTGCATATCCTTGTGTTCTCAGAATGAACTTCAGAAGGTGAGGATATACAATTCTTCTGAAGTCTACCGATTTTAATTTATTTTTTATTTTGCTTTACCATTTTATTTAGGGTTTTTATATCTATAGAAGAAAGCAATATTGGCTTATAGTTTTACTCTTTTATGCATGCTTATGAGCTTGAAAAATCACTTGGGTAGCTTTCCATTATTTATAATGCTCTAAAAGAATTTCTAAAACATAGGGAATTATCTATTCCTTAACTTTTTGGTAGAATATACTCAAACTTTCTGGGTCTAATGATTTTTATAGAACCAAAACTTCAATACATTTTCAGTTACTTTTATCATTTTGGCCTATTATAATGTTCTAATTTTTATTTGGACAATTTTATTGGATCAGTTCTAAAAAATCACCTATTTCATCCAAGTTTCCAAATTTATTGAAATAATATTATACATATATTCTTTCACAATTTCTCAAATCACCTTCACATCTGTCAATTATTCCTGAAGCAAATGAGAAAATTTACTTATTTCAGTTTTTTCATTTATAAGTGAAGAGAACATTTATCTATTCTTCCTTAGTCAATTTCTAATTTTATTTTTCTGTGGTTAGAGACTTTGGACTAGTGATTTTATGATCCTATTCCTAACGGTTACCACCAAAGAATTTATTTTGAGACATAGCTTTTCCATTGTACTTACATTTCAATGAACTATGCATTCTTGTTTTTCTTAAGTTTTTGTTTTTTTCATTTTGCCTTTTGTTAAAATAATATTTTCTTGCTCTATTTTTTATTTATACTAGTTTCAAAGTTATAAATCCTATTCCTAATGGTTATCACCAAAGATTTAAGCCACAGAGTTAAGATATATATCAATATCTAGAGTTTATCACCACTAATATACTTCTATATATCAAGACCAAAATTTTGGCAGGATTTTATTTTTCTTATGTTATCTTCAGAGACCATCACCTCTTCTCCCCTCCTCTTTACCTCATGGCCCACCATAACTGTGACCTCATTTGTTAGTATATGAGTCAACAACTACTTAAATGTACGCTGGTTTGTTTTCTAAATATTATTTTTCATATCCCTCATTGTCCTTTTCCTCTCTAAATCGATTGCACATTTGAGTCAGTCTCCCAAAGTAGGTCTTGTAGGTTATCTGAAGAGTCTATATTTTGCTGTCCTGATTGAATATTGGTTTGGCTCAAATGTTGGTTAAGTTATGGATCTTAAACCCTTGAAAATATTGTTCCATTATCCTCTATTATCAGTGTGGCAACTGAGAAGTCTGATGCCAATCTGCTTTATATATAGGTTTCTTCTTTACTCCTCCCTGCCACACTAGAAACTTTTAGACTTTTTATATTTTTGTATCTTTATATCTTTATAATTTTTCCAATATATTTTGCTAGGCTCTGGCTAGATGTGGGTTTTAACTCATTAAGTCTACTTGGCAGTTAATGAATCCTTTCAAAATAAAAACGTACTTTCTTCAGCTCAGAAAAAAAATGTGTTTTTTTTTTTTAATTTTTCCCTGATTCTCCTTCTATAATTGTTATTAATAATATATGGAACTTCTTGGATTTATTCTCTATTATTCTTATTTTGCTCTCATATTTTATATCTCTTTATCTTTTTTTTTTATCTTTTGGCTTCTTATCCTATGAAATATAGGCAGATTTCTTTTAGATCATTAATTCACATGTTTCTAATCAACTATTCAGCTTTTTCTTTATAATTGCAGAAATTATATATTTAATTTCTAAGAACACTTTCTTATTATCTGATTTCTTATTTTTCATAGTAGCCTGTCTTTATGTTATGAATGCAATGTATTCTTAAATCATTCTGAAGGTATTAATTAGTATACTTAATGTTCTCTTCTGCTCCATGCACTAGTGATGTTCCCTCTGAGATCAGCTGTTGTTTTATTTCTTTGTAGTTATTCACTTAATTCTGTAAAAACACATCTGTAGATCATTGATATGAAATTATAAATGAGGGACCAAACTGATTCATATAAGTGTGACCTGAAGAGACACGTGTTATACCTGAGTAGCAGCTTTAAGAGTCAGTGCAAATTCATCACATTACCTTTTCCCTGCTGTGGTGATCACAGAAGCATGTGTCAAAACAGAGCTTTCCATCATCCTTAGTCCTTGAGTGACAATGATGAGCAGAGCACTCTGGCAACCTGTACTGAACACACAGCAGGAAGGAGAAGTCCACTTTGTTGCATGAAGCCCATGAGATTTGGAGACCGTTTGTTACTGAAGTATAACTTAGCCTATCCTGACAAATACAGGTTATAAAGTTTGTGCTCATTCCACAGAACCTAGATGCCTCCTACAAGTGCATCTGACTACTCTCCTAGTCTCCCATATTTCTAATATTTCATTTTAACTGAATCTCCAATTCTTAACAAACTGGTGTACACTATGGAATTATAGAATGAATAGTTCGGACAAGTATTCTAAGAAAAATTGAAACTGAACCCCAAATTCCTTCTTACACCTCCAGATCCCACCATTCTCTTTTCACTAGATGATGGTGTTTGTTTGCCACCATCATAGAAATCTATATCATTCTCTGTACAAGGGGCATGAATGATGCCAATGTTCCCATGCTGTCAACAGATGAAAGAAAGGTCCTAAGCATCCAGACTTCAGTATCAGAGTCAAATTCACTACCCAATTATAGACTGGTACATAAGGGCTACCCCTTGACCTTCACTCATGTAGCACCTGCTATCATTACCTTCTTGTTTCCTTTACCCTGAGTAGATTTGCTTTTCTCTTGGAACATCCCCAAAAGGCTATCTTGGCATCTCAACCTCTCCCCCAACCCTGGCCTCTAGCACTGAGCATGGTAGATTAGCACTTACGGTAATTTGTTTGTTTGTTTTTTGTTTTGTTTTATTTTTTTTTTAGCAGGATTAAGGGGGTAATATTCTGAAGGTGAGACTGCTCAGCTACCTGCAAAGAAAGTGCAACCCAGACCTCCAGTGACAGGCACCATCTCCAAAATGTATCTACTTTTACACAGGGCCATATCATTCTTACACGGGGTTGTATTGTGTGCCTAGTGATGTAAAGATCTGTCTCTCCTGAGGCTATGATCTGAAATGGCCTTAAGAGGCCATAGAAAATGTCAAAAACAAGAAGCAACACGTTAGCCAAACCCTGCTTCAAATTAAAGCCTTGCCTTTACTGGTACAGAGATCTGCTAAAAGCTGTTATTTGAAATATCTGTAGATAGACTGGATCTGTGAATAATTGCTATCTGCACATCTCAAATTCTTTACAGTTTTCTGTTAGACATATCTGCATGAGGCTATAAATAGTGAAGCAATGTCGCTCACTGTATAATACAGTCTCTCTGCTTTTACAACTCATCATGAACTTCTATGTAATTTATTTTTTATTGAAGAATTCCAATTAATGGCTTCCTGGTGATTTTAAAGCCTCAAATTATCAGTCTCTGAAAACAAAGCAGAGAACATAATTATCATAAACCGAGAATTTTTCATTTTGAAGCTTATCTGTTTGTGCTAAGTATCTTGTCTGTAAGTAATTAGTGCCTTTATTTTTTTTTTCAGTAAAATAATGACCATTCTATGCTACACATCCAAATTTTGTTAACTGCTAGATGTACTGTATGTATTATATTTGAAAATGGACCACCTTGGACTAGTTTTAAAGTATTTCATCAAATGATAATAGCAACAACAAAATACATCTGTTTGTCAGAATAAATTATGTGGCATGTATTTAAAAAACCTATTATATCCTTTCGCTTTCTTTCTAAGACTAAAAGCCTCACAAAAATATGTACTTGCCATTTATTACCAGGACTGCATAACAAGAAAAGACCCGTTTTAATCTTTCATTTATAACTCCTAACTGCTAATCAAATTGATCAACCAATAGCTTCGTTGTAGAGGGTCTTTCATACAACCATTTCAAAATGTTTTACTAGAGATAAAACAAAATTCAATGAAATTAAACCAATTTGAATGACAATGTAAGCCAAACATTCCTTTAATTCTGAAAACTCAAGTTTCCCTGTTTAAAAAAAAAAAAAAAGAAGAAGAGAAAAGGATTCTACGAATGAAACAGAAATTGCCATATCCTGAGAGAAACTTGATTGGTCAGGTCAAATACCATCCAAGATGGTGCCCCCTTAGGCTATGAAATCAACTTGACCCAGTGGCAGGATTAGTTTTCTTCCTCTTAAAAAAAAAATAATATTTTTTCAATTTATAAAACTAACACGTTTCTTAAAATAAAACTTAAAAAATACAGACATATATGATGTAAAGCATCTATTTATCCACTTTACATATGTCAAGTGTTCGTTCTTCCACTTTTAATATTTTAGCATGCCTAGTCAGTGAAAAACACACACATAAAGATTTTTTAAAAGGATTAATATGTACAGATGTATTTTGCTTATTTTACCTACTAGTATGAGTATTTTCATAATATTCTTTCAAAATATGATTTTTAAATAGCTGCATATTTCATAATAGTGCTGTATGTATCAAAATTTAACTACGCCCTTATGCTGGACATTTATGTCATTTCTAAACTTTTTTCTCTGATAAATAATAGTGCAATGAACATGTCTGTATACAATTTTTTTAGTAAATCTCTTATTATTTCCTTAAGATAAAATCTTAAAGATTAATGTCAAGTCATAGGTTTCAAAATTTTAAAGCTCTTTGTTCACGTTAAACCTCTGCTGCATAGAAAGACTGTGACCATTCACATCTGTATATCACTGAGTGGGCAAGGCCTTTTGCCCAAACTATGACCGTGGTGAGTCATATAACACCACTGCTGAAGTTTATGCTGACTTAGTAATAAAATGCAGGATTTTGTTATTTTTATTAGCATATTTTTGATGGGTCATAAGGTTAAATACACTGACTATACTTATTTTCTCTATATCTGTATCTATATCCCTGCTTGCTCACATTTACTTTTCTCATATTTTAAACGGGGATTAGGATTTTTTCTCAACCATTTGTAAGAGCTTATTATATAGTAAGCATGCCTTTTGTCTTGTGTAATTAATGCTAAAATTTTACCTCAATATGTCATTTGTCTTTCAACTTTGTTTTTGACATATAAATCTTTTTGACTTCTATAATTGTTTTATTACTTACAAAGTACTTTCCCATTAAAGATATGATAAATATCTACTTATGTGTTCTTTAATGACTTTGTATTTTTTTAATTTATCATTTTAAACTTATAATAATTTCTTTTCATGAAAGAGAAAAGGTAATGCCCTAAGTTTATATTTCCAAATTGTAAAGTGATTTTCCTAATACCATTTCTAAATCTACCATTTCCTTCTCTGGAGATTTGTGATATATTTACCACATCTTACATTCTCATAATTTGAGTCTCGTTCATGGCTATATACTTTACTTCACATATCTATTTGCTACACTATTTTGGCTGTTTTCATTTTGTAGTAGGTTTCATTGTCAAATAGAGAATTCTCATCTCTTTATCTCTTCTTTACAATATATATTTTATATTTCTGGCTATGCTTTTTGTTTCCCAAATAAATTTTACAATTATTTTGTTTAATTAAATAAAATAAACTCCTTCTTGAAATTGCTCTAAATTAATAAAAATAATTTGGGAAAATTGACATCTTTACAATAATCAGCCTTCCCTTCCATGAGCAAGTTACTGCTTTACATTAATTGCTTCGTGCCTTTCAGTCAAGTTTTATGGTTTAATTCATACAGTTTCCCCCCTTTATCTTGTTCTCTGTTGAATTCCCAGTGTATAGCAAATTCCTAGCCCACAGAACTCAGGCAATCATTATTTGTCAACTGAAATACCTAATTTGTAAGTTTAAGCTCTTACTCTTACCAGCTAGCTCTGTGATCTAGAATGAGTGCCTTAACATCTCATACTCGAAGTTTCTTCAACTGTAAAATGGTGAAGCAATTGTATGAACCTGATAAAATTATCATGAGAACTAACTGGGATCAACTTATCAACTTAAAGCAGTAACTTACATATCTTAAGCCCCCATAAATATTAATGAATACTATAGTTATCTGGAAAGTGTGTGTTAAAGGAAGAATCAATAAAATTGCAGCCAGAGATGGAAACATAGGGAAAATGAGGAACCGATCATGACTCCCAAGTTTTGAGGTACATTCAAATAAAAAATTTTAAAATAACAGCTATTGATTGTGACTGACAAGTATTTGTCTTTGGATCCTGTGAGAATCAGAGCTTGGCTTAGACACAAGCCCCGCACGCCTTGGGAATAGCTGCAATGGTGGGAAAGCGTTTGATGTGACCGGAGCCCGGGAAGACCCCCAGTCCATAGGGAGCTTTTTCTATAAGCACTGGCAGTAACAATCCAGATCGAATGGGAGGAATACAACAGAGAAGTATTTCTAAGAGAAAAGAATACATTCAATTCATCCTCTCCTCGGCTCAAATACAGATCATATTTACCCCCATAAAGTGAGAAATTAAAGAAATTATCCAAATAACTCATATCCTCTTCCAAAAGCAGCCCACTACTTGGCCTGCAATGATTTATTTGAATATACTTAGATATTTGAGCCCAATTGTCCTCACTGGGTAATAGCTCCAATTCTTCACTTCGGTATTCATGTAGACCCAGCCACAGTGCCTTAAAAAGCCAAGGACTAACTTTAGCCACTGGTCCTGCTTTCAATAAAGCCTTATTTTAATAGAAACACTGTGTCTCTCTTCCAAGTCCCCACCTTTTTTCAGGCAGCTTGCCAGCTGCAGGCAAAAAGAGAATTCTAGCACATTGTCCCCAAATTCCAGGCAGATCACAAAAATAAACTGTCCCAGAATGTATTCCTTTTAAGAAAAATTGCTTATTCAAGGCTTGCTTTTCTTGTTTGCCTTCCTTCTTCCCTTTCCAAACACTTTTTCTTCTAACATCATGCTGTAAAGTTGCCATCTGTCTCAAACATACACATACACAAAAGGGAAATCCACTTACAATGAATACTGGAAAGAAGGAAAATAAGTTGGTTACAAGTGGATGTTCTACAGCATATCACTTTTCTAACTCAGTGGCCAAAATCTGAAATACCTCCCAGTCAGTTGTCTCCCAGTTTGAGTAAAAATAAATGAATAACTCTATTTTTAAAAAATATATATTTGTATAATACTTCCAAAGGAACACTTGATTTTTACAATCCTAGAATATAGAAATGGTCAGGAATTAAATTTTACAAATAAGAAAACTGAAACCCAGAAAGGCGAGTCGTGACTGAAAATCAGGTTAATTGAGAATTTCCAAGTGTGCATCTCAGGATCCCCCACATCAGAATCACCAGGGACATAGGTTCACATGCATCTCTTTACAGCATAAATTGGATCATATCACTCTCTTGCTAAAACCACTCAATAGTTGCCCGTTCAATTAGAAAGAAATCCACACTAAGGTTTCACACTCCTCACTACAGGCCACAGGACATGGCCCTGTCCACCCATAGACCTCACAGGTTGCTGTTCTCTTGTCCACTCGCTCTGCCTACCCACCCTTCTTTGTAGCCCTCATTTGCATGAAAGGTGTTCCTGTCTTGGGGTCTTGCATGAGCTGTTCCCTTTGCTAAGAAGTTTCTTCCATCAAATCACCAAATATCAGGTTCTTCTTCCATATTTGAGTCTTCAAAAAAGCCACCTCTGTCCATACTAGCAACTGTAGTCGCACAAAACCACGTATCCATTTATTTTATCTTATTTTTCATCTTATTTATCAGTCTTTGAATTAAATTTATTTATTTATGATGTGTTTATTAGTTCTGTATTCCCACAAACACATACACACATACACGTGCACACGTTTGACTCAAAGCTTCATGAAGGCAGTAATTTGTCTGCCTTATTAAGAAAGACAACAGAGAACATTGCAAAGCATGGAATAATACTTACAACCTGTTGTCAATAAAATGCTGCTTACCTGACACTATCTCAGACCTACAAAGTTCCTGTCTAGGAGCAGGGACCTGGAGATGTGCATTTTAAATAGTTGCCTACATGATTTCAAAGCACATTAATGTTTCAATTGTCCAAGGTTAGACAGACACACTTGACTCCCGGTGGCATGCTCTCCACCGCAACAAGCTCCAGTTTTAAAATGGCTGGTCTCTTTCAAATGGCTGCTCTGGCAGTTAAGTTGTTTGGAGATTCATACTAGACTTTCACAGTAGGTGTGGATTAAGTGGTACCTGAAACTGCTTTTACAAAATTCGATATTCCTGTCTCTAGTTGTAGGCTTGGGCTTTGATAGGAAGCCTCAAAACTACTTGTGCAGATTGAAGGAGAGAACATTCTCTAAGGTGCTGGGTTTTATTCTTAGTTGACTCACTGACTGCTTATGGGAACTTGGGCAATTCTATTAATTTCTCTGAGTCTCATTTTCCCCATCTACAAAATGAGGATGTTGAGTTAGATTATCTCTGCAGTCTCTTTGTGCTCAAATATTTTGTGGTGCCAAGTCATTCCAAATTAACTCAAAAAGAGCCCTCGCAATTGCATTCAGTATTGTGAAAGGGTTCTGAGCACCCCAGCATTCAAGCCATGTGGCCCTGGCCAACCACAATCATCCAACCCCTGTCTAATGCTTAGCATCTTGTCTTTTGTCAGAAAGACAAGAAAATATCCCATTCACGTTGTAAAAAAATGCATTTGTGCTGACTCCATCTGATTCCACTTAGATGCCACTAAGGGATGTTTTGGTTAGGTACCTGGTAGGATGTACTATTGTTCTGTTTGTCAGAAAATTCTAATGTCTGTTAATGACCCAAATAGAATGCTCCTCAGCCCTTCATCACACACATCACATACACACTTTCTGGAAAAATCAGCTAAAGGAATCTCCAATTGTTCTTCTGAGGAACTCTAAAGCCAGAGAGTCAAGCTTCATGTTTTAAACTGAAAATAAGAGTGAAATAAAATCATCCTGATGTTTCTAAAAGAAAAAGGAGGGCCGTCTTTATTTGTCAGAACTGGCACTAGGCAGTCTGTGATATTTACTGCCAGGAAGTTCTTTAAAATAGAAGCCAGTTGATGTACAATGGAGGAGTGTTTTGGGGCAAGAGGAAGGGGTGGCAGGGTGCTAATGGCAGGTGGGAGGGGAAGCTGTGAATGAGTAAAGGTATGACTGGGCTAACACATTCAGAAAGGAGGCAGGATAGACAATATTGGTTATATACGCCAAGGGGAAGAGACTGGGGAAAAATGGAGGAGTAAAATTAACACTGTGATAGAGTTCTTCTTAACTGAACTTTTAGAAATTTGGTTTTCAATCTTGGTCGAGATTCCTCTTTGGTCTTCAGTAACTACAATATATTCTACTCATGGTACATAAGATTTCTCCAATTTAGAAGGAAAGCATATCACCCGATGAATTACAAATCCATTCCTTTTTCAGTGTCACTCTGTATTTAAAATTTAGATAATTTACATGTATGAATGCAAATATAAGATTCATGAGGTGTGAGTATAAGCACACTACCCGATTTCTTGAGTCTTACACACAAATCAGTCTCTTTAAGTCTCCCTTCTCATGTAAATGATAACCAATAGAACCATGTTTCCATGTTAAAAAATATGAATTATCAAGTGCTTTATATAGGTGCTTCTATTTATCTTTTGATGCCTGAGGATCCTAGCTGGGAGAGAGGAGAACTTGTCATAAATTTGATGAGGCCACACCACCTAATGAGGACCAGCAGGCCTTATTTGTTCAATAAACAAGCGGTGGGGCTGGGAAACAGACCTGGATCTCACCCTCCTCGACCTACAAACGTGTTCTTTCTCATAAAACATTACCCAGTTGTTGACAGTTAGCCACGACACAGATACAGGCTTCCATTAAGACTTTGTGTACTTTTCAATTTCAACAACTCATGTTGTAGATGTGATCAAAAGAGTCTGTAAATGCTATTTAAAGGGCTGACAGCATTGGACCAATACAGTACAAAATGTTATCCAAGGAGAAATGACTACCAGAGATTAGAAAGGGAATTATTGTACCCAATGGCTAGCAGTATCAGCTAAGACAGGGAAATCCATTGCTCATTAACAGAAAGTAGGAGATATTTTCCTCATCAGTTTTATAGGGCAAATTACTAATTTTAAAATGCAAGTTAAAAACTGTACAAAGATAGTTTCTTTTCAGAGTATTCTTAGCCAAAGCCTTTTAAGGAACTGCTCCCATGAAGCCGCCTTCTGTAGAAGATACATGTTATCAATGATGTAATAATGTATCTCTCGAATTCATTAAAAATCCTCTTAAAAACCACATCTTTAGGTTGAAAGGAGCCCCTCAAAGGTGCCAGTGGGTTCTAATTTCTAATTTGTGACTTATCAATGCCCAGAAGGGGGTGGGGGTGGGGCGTGGGGAGGGGAGGACTAAGAGAAGATGGGAAGTAAATAGATCCAAAATTTTCTAGGAAGACAGTCTAAACAAGGCTCTAAGAAAAGTCACTGAAAATGTCAGCCCAGCCAACAGAGAAAGGTTCAGGGAGCAGCAAAGGCATGGCATATACTTTTTCATCTATTCAATCTGACCCTGGGCCCATGGCCATAATCTTTTTTAAGGTTAGTGGTGGGAAGGCTGCCGCCTGACTGTTTGCAGAGGTCTCCCGACATCCTCTGCTAAAGAACCTTAAACCTCAGGTACTATTTCAGAGGAAATGGACAGCACAAAACACAGACAGAAAATTAGCCACAGCAGACCCTGTATCTAAATAAGTTCCACCAGCCTTTCTGAAGTCATTTAAGGCTGAGGTTGTTGGGGGCAGTAGAGGAAGTAAATAGCATGTGTGCGCGCGGGCGTGTGTGTGTGTGTGTGTGTGCGCGCGCACGTGTGTGTGTGTGTGTGTGTGTGTGTGTGTGTGTGTGTGTGTGTTTTCCCAACTTGGACCTTTGCCCAAATATTTTAATAGGTGCAGCACAGAGAGAAGAAAGAAGAAAAAAAATTTATTTAGCTAAGCAATTCAAAATTTTTTTGCAAAAAAAAATAATAATAAAAAGAAAGACTTTAACAAAATTGCAGCTATAGCAGGTCTGTGAGGGTAACTTAGTGAAATACTCAGCGGATGGCTGCAAACCTCTAATGGAAAGTTGTATAAGTGGCTGAGGCCAAAGTAGGCATTAATTACAATGAAAAATCAGTTTAGAGTAGGCCACAACTAAATTGGAAGCTGGTCCTCTAGGTAAAACAAAGAAAGTGAACAGCAGCCTCAGATTTGATTACATGGCAATACAAGAAAAATGTGCTGTATGTTGTCTATTATTAAAGCTGCTTTGGGGCCCTGTGTTGGGTGCCTCAGGGATTTTAATAAAAAATTAGTAATAGGTCTGCTGCCCTGGCTCACTGTGGCTTTTTGGAGTATGTGTGGGTTCAGGGCTGGTCCTGCAGTGCAAATTAAGTCATTTCAGACAAGCAGCCTCTGAAAGTGTTATGTGATAGCAAAGTTCAACTACTGCACTTTGGCTCTAAAAGGATGCAGCCCCCCGCTGGAGGCTGATTCAGAGTTTCAAAGAAATAATAAAATTTCATCATAAGGAGAAGAAAGAAATGAAAAGCAAGAAAAAAGAAAAAAAAAGCAACTGGTTGTTTTGTATGTCTTTGACTACTCTTGCTAAATACTAGTCCTGGTATATAAAGTATATGAGTGAATAAAATATTGCCAATGAGTGAGTTAATGGCAGAAAAGGCAACTGTTAACCTGGGATTTTGCTTTCTTTTTTTTTGTCTTACAAATGTTAACTCTATAACTCTTTTTATATTGATGTAGTGATATTAATAACATTGTCTTTATTACTAATATCACCACTGGGTCCGTGGCACGACCGTATATATCCTAGCCATGAAACATTAACAAAAGTTCACCCTGATTAAGAAATCAAGCCTATAAATCCACATTCCTTCAAAGATGAAAATGTCTGGGGCAAATTATTTTCCACAAGACAGTTATGTGAAGAGGATACTTCCCGGCCTTTTCTAGGTATATCATAGACCTGATGGCTGCCATTTGCTATCACAAACAGTTCCTGTTCTTAGAATCTTGATAAATGCTATGCAGATTCAATAAACTTAAGAATATTTGGGTAGGGGGTGCATTTCCAACCTGGACCCTTGCCCGAATCTCTGAATAGGCTCAACAGGGAGATAGAATGAAGTGTTGATGTGTGATGGATATAAAAAGTGTGTGCCTGTATGAACATTAAGTGTGCGTGGGTGTGGGTGTGGGTGTGCTAGCAGAGGTAGGAGGCTTTGAGTCAGAAAGAAAATGAACTTTTGTACAAGTAATTTTAAAATTCTTTGTCATAATCGTTTAAAAAGATAACTTTAATAAATAAGGGAAATCCCAATCCATGCCCATGTGAGATTTTTCTTGTCCAGAATCAAACAATATCCAGTTTTAGGACCTGCTTAATCAGCTGGCAGAGTTTGTGGTGGTTTAACTCCACCAATTTCAAGAAGATCCAGGAAATCTTAGGATTGGCCCTAAACATCTTCTTCCCCTATCTTATGACAAATAGGTAACCTTATAGGAGTTAGAGAGCTACTCTTTTAGTTTAAAGCATTGACTGCTGTTCAAATGCAGTTTTTCCAGCAAAATCTTCTTAACCTTGGAGGGAACAGCACAGGGAAAAAACAGGGAGCCCGCTAGATAGGAAATTTGCCTAAGGAGGCCAAAAATAAACTTTATCAAAGCCATAACTTCTCCAAGGATCATCTCTCAGAGTCTCAGACAACCTCTATGGAATCATGGAAGAGCCATTTTCTATCTTCAACAGAAGCAGGAGAATTGAGGTGCCCTTTAAGTGGGAAAGCGCCATGACTACAGAATGTGGAGGTCACACAGACTTAAAAAACAATCATATCTCTCCATTCAGTCCTACAGCAAATTATCTATTAAGCATTTACAAGATGTCAGACATTGTTCAAACTGCTGTGAAGGAAAAGATAGTTCCTTTTGTCATCATCCCCAAGTTCTCAATGGCCTAAGTCTCATAAAACTTTGTTCTTCCCAACCTGTTGAAAAAGTGGAGCCAAAAAACAAAAAGAGGAGGAGAGAGAACAGAAGTATGGGCAACATAGAAAAGATGGTAGGAGGGTCACAGTATTTAGTTCAAGCACACAAAGACCTGGTAATACTGGCATTCATTCAAAGTTGTCAACTAGAAGAAGCTAACAGGTGGCTTCAGTTCTTCCAGGACTTTGGTTGAGGTGATCATATCATATTTCTTTTCTGATTATATATATTTTTAAAACCTGGTGGCAATTATTAACATTTTATACTCCAGCAACAACACCAGTTCCAAAACAAACTGTGCAATATCATCCTATACCGATAACACATTACATCACCCTGAAAACTTTCAAAGTAGGGTAATCAGTTTTTCGAAGTTACATAATGATCTTGATAAGGATATTTCAAGTGTATCTCTTGTTCAATAACTAGCAGGCTATTGCATTATGAAATCCATATATATATATCTAGAAATCTCAGAATAAAAACCTCAGAATGGAAAAATCACATATTGAGATCTGAAACAATGATAGACTACTTCTCTTTATACATATACATGTTTAAAGACTATTTTTAAAGCTGGTCCTTTCAAAGTGGAGATTTTTTTCCCCATAATCCATTATAAAGAGAGGACTTTTAAAAAACTAAAAATTTCCAATCTGGATATGTTTTCCCAGTGCCCGTGACTCCTTTATAGACTTATGTCATATGCACAAAACATTCATGTAGGAGCTTGACTAAGTTCACAGGTGCTCAGTATTTAAATAACAAGTACACATATTCCCATATTATGGAATCATTTTTTATGTGGAAGTCAAAAATACGTAATAAAATTTAAATTGAATTCACTAAATCAATCTGACTCCAGATGAGTTTGGAGATAAATATATTTTCTACCCAAGTGAAAAATTATAGAAATATCTAGTATAACTCCCTCCGCCCCAAAGAATTCTAATTGTGAAGCTGCATAATTTAAGTATTTAATATGTCATATGGGAAGGGATAGATATACAGAATTCAAGTCCTTGATCTTCAACCAGCCCCAAAAGGCAAAAGCTGTGTCTATCTTAGGTGTTATTCAGAACCGAATTCCCATTACTCATGACAGTATCTAGTACTGTCGATAAATAAATATTTGCTGACTGGCTGATGGCAATGTCAGAAATGTCCTGGTAACACTCACTGAACATGAAAAGATGCTCATTTTTAGCATTTACAGACCTAGGGGTGTATATAAAGGCAATCTTTTTTTATGTCAAGTTTCCTCTTTGAGACAACAGCCACCAAGATTGTGTGTGTGTATATCCTTCAATATGGCCTTTAGGAATAAAGCTCGGTCCCTCTCTTTAGGACATTCATCATCTAACAGGTGAGACAGACAGAGCCCCAATAATAATACAAGGTGATAATGCTAATGTATGAGTGAAAACAGAGTCTAATGGAAGCAGAAGGGCAGTGTTCTCTTTGTCTTCTCAAGGATGTAGTACTTGAGCTGGTCTGAAAACTGAGGCCTATCTCTGATTGAAGCTGCTAACTGGGAGTCACTGGGAACTTCTATAAGCAGTTTCAGAAAAGGGATTAAAGAGATGCCATGAAGCAGAGGATAGAAGAATTAAAAGAGTACATTTATGAGATATAAAAAGATTTATTTTTAAAAAGCATCATTGAGAAGGAGGAATTGGGATAAAATGGG
>NW_011888872.1:1381293-1383493 GCF_000151845.1 Pteropus vampyrus | reverse complement strand
CAGTCCTTCTAAATGTAAATATTCTATTGGTCTCTCCTTTGATCCACACACTTCACATTTAGACTCTGTTGTCTTCTATCTTTCATAGCGGGGTTTGGACTGTGGCACCCATTCTACTGTCTTTCTACACCCTGCTCTCTGGAAAGGCATGCTTGGGGCCATGAGGGCGTAAAGAATTCAAACACAGAATGAGGCCTCTTCTTATTGAAACAATTATGTGACAGATTCTACTTGGTTTTAGGAACCAGGCGATAAAAGGGGAAAGGAAGCCCCACTTGGTTTGCAGGAGGGTACCTGAAAATGTAGCCTGGGGAAATTGTTCAACCCAGTTCAAGATGCTCAGACCCACAGTGAAAGCCCGGATTAGTTGTACTTTCAGATCTTTTAAGAAGAGATAGTATTGTTTCTTCAACAAAAATTCTTCTGCATGTGGTAGTATCAATGCACATTTTCATCCAAGTGTGTTTTCTAAGTCTATACTTGACATCACATATCGGATTGTAATTCAAAGTAAATGATGCTGAACACTAATACATTCAAGGAGCTGAAAACACGGACAGGGAATTAAACAAATTCAAACTTTAGGAAATTTAGGATTGGCATTAAACATATGTCACAACATGCTACCAATCCTATTCCCTGATATGTTAACCCAGAGAAAGTAAAGTTGTTTAGATCTTCCCAAAACTGTCCTCATAAGGTATTCTAGGACTGTTTCTTCCACAGTCACACGAAAAGGGAAAAACCTGGAAGAACAACTTCACAGGAGAATCATCTTTAGATGTATTTTCTAGATTTGCTTGTCCACCTTGCCACACATTTGTTCAGAGACACCACAGGAAGAAATACTTAGCAAAATCATTCATTTGAAACACTAATACATTTTTTTCCTGTATCATCATTCAACTGAACCAAAGTGTCTGCTCTTATTACTGCCCCAACTTCTACTAATGAACCAAAAATAAGGGCTTGAATTTCATGAGTCCGTGAGATTTTCACCTTTCTCAAACATATATTAAAGGCCTCCTTAGTCAATATTTCACAAAGAGACAGTTGTAATTAATCCAGGTTTTACTTAAGCTAACAAATGGCTCTCCTTCACAATAGCAGTGTAAGCTGATTCTCAAATTTGCTAACATCCTCCGGGTTGCTGAGAGAGCCCACAGTTACACAGTAAAGGGGTGTGGTATAATAAGACATATATTTAGTCTTTGTCCCGGGTTCCTGGCACAAAGCTCCTAAGCCCCTCTCCTGAGTGACAGGACTATCTTTTGTTACTCATAAGGAGTCCCTTTCAAACACACCTGAGTTTACACTAATCAGGTGACTTAGGGTGGGGCCTCTACATAACCTCAGGATGCAGTTGGTCACCAGAGACTAAGTGATTAGAGGGTTGAAACTTTCAGCCCCACCCACTAGAAGGGCTGGAAATTAAAGCTCTATAAAAACTCTGGAATAAAAAGATATGTTTAGCTTCCAGGTTGATGAAAGCATCTATACGCCTGGAGGGCGGCACAGTCTAGTTCCAGGGGAACAGAAGGTCTTGCATTGGAGTACCTTCTTGATCTTACTCTAGGTACCTCTTCATCTGGCTATTCTTTTGTATCCTTTATAATATCGTTTGTAATAAACTGGTAAATGTGAATAAATGTTTTTCTGAGTTCTGAGCTGCTCTTGCAAATTATTTGAACTTGAAGAGAGGGTCCTGGGAACCTCTGATTCATAGCCAGTTGGTCAGAAGCACAGATAATGACCTGGACTTTTGATTGGTATCTGAAGTGGGGGCAGTCTTGTGGGACTGAGCCTTCAACCTGTAGGATCTGATGCTATCTCCCTAGAGATAGCATTAGAATTGAGTTAAATTTATAGGACGCCCAGCCGGTGTCCGCTGAGAACTAGAATATTGGTTGGTATGGATTTTTCTACATTTTGAAAGAGGAAAATCATGAGACACTCAGGCTCCCCTCTCTATTTTTTAAAGTAAAAGTAAAAAAATTCAGCGTTTCTAAAAGCCTTCTCTCTGCCACATGGAGGTGGCGCAGAGAAGGTGGGGACTCCACATCTCCTGTTAAGGTTGTGCTGCTTCTGTGTTCTGGGACAGACATGACCCTAGGCCTTGCGAGATAAGCACACAATTCTCAGCCTGCTCCACTTCTATAGTGCTGAAGGCTGAGAGGACTTGCCTAGGCTTGAAAGAAAC
>NW_011888872.1:1348963-1381243 GCF_000151845.1 Pteropus vampyrus | reverse complement strand
TGAACTTGAAGAGAGGGTCCTGGGAACCTCTGATTCATAGCCAGTTGGTCAGAAGCACAGATAATGACCTGGACTTTTGATTGGTATCTGAAGTGGGGGCAGTCTTGTGGGACTGAGCCTTCAACCTGTAGGATCTGATGCTATCTCCCTAGAGATAGCATTAGAATTGAGTTAAATTTATAGGACGCCCAGCTGGTGTCCGCTGAGAACTAGAATATTGGTTGGTATGGATTTTTCTACATTTTGAAAGAGGAAAATCATGAGACACTCAGGCTCCCCTCTCTATTTTTTAAAGTAAAAGTAAAAAAATTCAGCATTTCTAAAAGCCTTCTCTCTGCCACATGGAGGTGGCGCAGAGAAGGTGGGGACTCCACATCTCCTGTTAAGGTTGTGCTGCTTCTGTGTTCTGGGACAGACATGACCCTAGGCCTTGCGAGATAAGCACACAATTCTCAGCCTGCTCCACTTCTATAGTGCTGAAGGCTGAGAGGACTTGCCTAGGCTTGAAAGAAACGGCTCTCCTGATTTAGGAACCAGGAAAATTCAGGCCACACTTCCGAGATAACTGGTCCCAAGGGGATTCAACCGGAGCCCAGAGTAAGAGTAGATCCCAAAACGCATCCTGATCTGATTTTATTTCTCCTTTCTCTGCCTTCTTCTCCGTCCTAGAAGCACTCAAGGATAAATAACAAACTGATTTAATCTGATTAAACACAGTTATCTTTATTCTTTGACTGCTCCCCTCAATTCCTTCTCCAATCTTTGATTAAGATATAGATACAGTATAAAGAGATAGAGACAGAGGCAGGAATAGAGAGGGATAGAGACAGAGATAGATTATTGACTTGAGCTCAAGCCTGAGAATTAGGAGTTGGCAGCTGAACTGCCACTGGTTTACTCTGTAGCACTGAAAGATTTGACCATCTCAAAATCTATAAGGTAAAACAGACATCACTAAGACAATGGCTTAGGGTGGGCCAGAGAGACATAGATGAAGCTGATCTATTCTTTTCTCTCTTTCTAGCTCTAATGCTCAATGTTTCGGGTGTTGGGGGGAAGCAGAGAGTCTAAGGCAGCCTCTTTGGTTGTTGTGATTCCACAATAATTGACCTAGTCAACAATGGCAGTGCGGGAAGACAGCACTTGGGGGGAAAATCAGCCCTCAAATATGTGTGATTATGTAGAAAAAAAACAAACACAAAATAAACAAAGAAAAATACTTCTTGTTATTTTACTATGTTTTTTTTTTTCTACAGGAAACATTGGAGGGTAGGGGGAGAGGGCATTACATAAATATAGCTAACATGTTTGTAACAAACCAAAGTATGATGGGGCTGACTGTACAGCAATCCAGTGACCTCGAATTCTCATTCAAGATCTGTTCTATCATGGCAAACTTTATTTTTCCTTCTGAACATTTTTGGTGTTTTTTGGTGCTGTTTTAAATCCTTACCCCAGATCTGCATTTTCTTAAACTTTACAATTCATTTATTTAATATTTATACCACAAATATTTATTGAGTATTAACTACACTTCAGTCACTATTTTAGTATAAAAACAAAAACAAACAAATAAAAAAAAACCAAAGTTCCCTACCCTCTTAAAGCTCATGAGGCAAAAATTAATATAAAAAAATAACTGAATAAATCAAATATAATTATATAGTATTTTGAAATGAAATGAAAAATACACCAGAGGCAAGGGGGTTCCAAGGTGCTGAGGATATGGGCAGTCGCAAGGTTAAATAGTGGCTTCGGGTAGGCTTCGCCTAGAAAGTAAGTTCTGAAAGATGACTGCGAGGTGAGGAAGTTGAGTGCACTAAGGTGGGGGTATATGGAAAAATTTGAGGTCACTGTGGTCGGAGCAGAATGATCAAGGGAAGGAAAAGTAGGAGACAAAGTCAGAGCCTCTTGGGCCTTTGGAACAAACTTCCTACAAGACTGACTGTTTAGAGGAACCAATCTGGCTGGTAAGTTAGAAGTGGATCAACATGGGCAGGAGGCCTATTAATGTGCCACCTGAATAACGTGCAAGAGGTGACTGGTGGCTCAGATGAAGGTATCGATGAAGGTGACTGAACTGTGGTTAGATTCTGAATGTATTTTGAAGGTAGAGCCAACAGTATTTTCTTACAGATTGGATGCAGTTAAGAGAAAGAAGAGACAAGAATGAGTCCAAAGTTTCTGACCTAAGAATTGTAAGCTGCAGCTACTGTCCACTGAGAGTGGAAAAACTGTGACTAGAGCTATTCGGAAAGGGGGGTGAGCAGATAAGGAGCTCCATTCTGGACATGTCAAGTTCAAGATACGTATTAATTATGCAAGCATAGAGGTCTTGTAGGCAGTTGGATATGAGAGTTCCAGAGAAAGAGGTCCAGTTTAGAGGAACAGTGTGGTTTCCACAATTTTTTTGTTTGTTTCACCAGTTTAAATAGTTTGGAAAATTTACGATCTATTATTAGTATGTCAATACTCTAATTCCTTTATTGTAAGATTATTTGGAGAGAGAGAGAGAGAGACGGAGGGAGCGAGGGAGGAAGGGAGGGAGGGAAAGAAAGGAGAGAAAGGTGAGGGAGGAAATAAGAGAAAAAGACAGACTGATTATTGGGAAATTTACAACCTAAGAATGTATTACTTTCTTAGGCTCAACCTGCTTCAGATAGGGAGCACACTCCTGAACAGTTTAAGTCAAATCCTAAAAATCTTAATCCTATTTTCCCAAAGATACATACACATCTCTAAATGTTTCTAAGTCATTCTCAGTGGCTCTTCCATTAGCAATGGCTCATAACATTTTAACTTGAAGTTTATCAACTTCCAACCTTTCAAATAATGAAATATTTACATGTTCAGAGAACCTGCATTTGTGAGGTAAGAATCATTCTACAATGCAAATTGTCTCCCCTATACTCTCCCCTGGTATAATAAGAGTGACGTGGATTGGTTTGCTTCTGGCTTGTGTAAAACAGAACGTCTTCCCCCATATTCTGGGTTCTGGGATGTCCACTCTGTATCAGAAGGCATCTCTCATGGAAAAAAAATCACAAGAAGGAAAGGAAAGAGGAAAGAAAGGAAAAAGAGGATCCAATCTTAATGGCCTCAAGTATGTTTTCCAAGCCAATTACTGCCCCTTTTCTTTAATATCAACTGCTCTGTGTGAAACCAGAACGGGGCCTGGGGCCTCCAGTGATGATTTGCGGCTCCAGCAACAGCCAACGTTGGCAGGACCAGCTCCCGGGCCTCTCACCACTTGCCCGGCTAGAAGCATAAAGGAGGCTCCCTTTGACCACTACCTGTGGGAAGCCAGTGCGTTTACATCCACCAGAATAAGGGTTAATCCAAGTGGCTGTATTTGCATCCACCTTTCTGTGTCCCTGAGACTTTCTTTATTTATCAACTGAAAAAGAGTGAGAACGTTTCTTCCTCCTCAATTTAGTTTCGAGGACTTTAAATACATGCAAGTGAACAAGTGTACAAAGAAGAAGAGAGAGAGTGGGAAACTTCAGTTCCAGCATTCAACAGAGCCCATGTCTGCTGTCTTCGTCTGCATTAAATTGGTCATGACCTTCCAGGTGTCTTTAAGGTTGAAGTGTTTGCTGGACCATTTCGAGCTGAGCCGGCCAGTTCCATGTGACCCTCCTGACATCAAGAGGCAGGCTTTTAAAAGAACAGAGGCACCTTGTCAGGGCTCAGGGGTCACTAATAGCCTGCCTTGGGCCCTCCAGTAGGTCATGTTCGGCTTCTTCATCCAACATAAAGGGAAAGGCGAGGGAGGCTGAGGAGGGGAGGGTGATAATTATCGTTCTGGCGTTTTTTTCCTCAGGCCCCAAGTTATGCTCCATGTCACTGTGTTAATGTGCCTGCAACCAGGGAGACACATAATGCTCCTCTCAGCCCTGTTTATTAGCAAGATCCATTTGCAAAAGGCCCTTCTTTTGTGCCACAATATGAATGTGCTTTGATGGCAAATAATTACGGCAGTCCTTTTGACATGAAGATCCACAGGCTGCCCTAGTTAAGCCAGTAATTAGCCTGTCCTCCTTTTTTTTTTTTAATATTATTATTGAGAAACTACAAATTATCCTCATATGTGCACCGGCCATTGCTTTTTCTCCTTTCTATTCTCCCATTCTCCCCTGCTCGCTTGCTCGCTCTTTTCTCTCTCCCTCTCCCTCATCTCCCTCAGCACTTTGGGTAAGCGGAATGCAGCTGCACAAAAGCAAGATAAAGCTCGACCATCAAGATGATGAACAATCTGGATGAAGAGCCTTCGAGATGAACACAAAAGCTGGAGAAGTGCAGTTGATGTAGGCCTGGACAGCTGAAGAATGCTGCGGTCTAAGAATGAATAGCCCTCATTTGTGAATATACAGATTTTCCACGATGAATAAAAACTGAGTGGAGGTCACAATAAATAAACTTTTTCTCCCCCTTCCTCTTCAATAATAATTCAGGTTCCCGGCACCAAACAGCTGTAAATTGAAGGTTGTGCTTAGTTTTCTCAACTCTCAAAGGGGATAATTAAGCTAAGATCACATTGTTTGATATATTAGTGTAATGATGAGCTACTATATTCTGCTTGTTTCGTGTTATTTTAGTTTTTCTTTCCCATTATCTTTCTTTTAATTACATTTCAAATACATTTTAAATGTAGGAACAGCAGTTCTGAAATAGAGTTTGCCCTGTGTTTGGATCTATTTGAAATGTATTCGTATAACATTTAATTAAAGCGGCAACATCCCCCTTTAGAAAATGCATAGAGGTAGAAATATCTATATTATATGACTAGTTCTGACATAATCTTGCCAAAAGGCTGACTCTTTTTCCTTATTGGTGCAAGATAATTAGACCATCATTAACCTCCTTAAGCATCACTGTCAGTTCTTCATGGCGTTATAAAATCAGGATTTGGGAAGATTTTCATAATTTTGCTTGAGATCACTAAGAAGGCAAAAATCAGTTCTGAAACATGCTCAGCTTAGAAGATTTCTGAAAACCAGAATCTGCAAGGCTACACTTTATAAAAGAACTCAGCCCAAGTGAAAGGCTACAAATGGTGTCCCTTTGCCCTTTATAACACACTCTCCTGTTTGTGAGGCCTCGACAATAAAAAGGCCCAAATATTGTTTTGTGTTTTATTAACACGGGTTAGACTGTCATTCCCTCCAATAATTTTTAAGCTGAAAATGTATTATAAAATCTGAATATCTGCACCAAATAAAAAAGAGAAACTGTACATTTCTAGAAACCTTTTATTTTTAATTTTTGGGAGTGATCATAAAATATTCCTCATTTCAAAAGCGGCCATTTAATGCTAAATGTTTGGTGGAGTTTTCTGTTCATTTGATTATTGGTTAGTTGATTATTTTTCCTGGGAATTTTTCTATTTTCCCCAGGTAGCCCCGATTCAGAGTGGGCTCTACCATATCCACAGTCAAGAAAGTCTCCAGATTTGAACCAGGCATGGAAAACTATTTATGAGCAGGAACGCTGAGAAGTATGGAAAAGTATGGGGAGCCCACCATTGACTCCATTATGATCTAAGCTCAACAAAAGAAGAGGAACTTATTAAGGCCCTAACCCCAGAGACTTGTAACTCAAGGACAGCCCAGCCAGAGCATAATGGGGACCACACTTCCCCATGGCTTCTCCAGTCTCCTCAAAGGAGCCATAGAGAAAAGTGAGCAATTAAAATGCCCTGTCTGTGTGTGTAACGTGAAAAAGCAAGGGCAAGGAAAAAAATCTGGAACAATCCAAGACAGAGAGCCGCTCATGTGGTGTACCTGAGAGAGCATTCTCAGGTTCAGGAAACTTGTTTCTGCTGTGTTGCATCAATAAACCAGCCAGAAACAAAGAGAAATCAGGTGGTGGCCTCAGAGGCCATTACTTCCACCTCTGCTATCCTGGGGCTGCCATCCTGGGGCTGTTTTTTAAAGGACCGTCACATCCATTTGGAAATGTTACATAGGTTTAGGTCAAGGAAGCTCATTTTAAGAGTGCACTGGGTCAAATGTGAAATAGCTTAATAAACTTGAAAGAGCTACGAGCAGGCCAGGTCTGATGTGCAGGCCCATCTGAAAACTCAGCTAATTAGCATTTCTCTCATCTTTCTCCTTAAGACTTAGTAATTCCACCCACAATGCTATATCTTCAGCCTTTTTCCAGGCTGTGGAATCTAGCAAAGCAACAAAACGAGTCATGTTCCTGTTTTCATGGAACTTTCAAAGGTTGGAGATAGGTAGTAAATAACTAAGTGAACAAAATATAGCATACCAGATAGTAATAAATGCTACAAAGAAGTGAAGGAAATAGATGTATATTACATAGGCTTGTCAAGGAAGGCATACCCAATAAGGTGATATTTGACTAGAGACTGGGAAAAGGGAAAGAAGGAGCCATGCAAAAGCCAGGCAAACTTTTTGGGGAAAGAGTCTTCCAGGTGAAATGAGACCTAGCTCAGAAAGGCCCCAAGGCAACAGTATGTTTGGCATGTGCCCCCATCAGCAACCGAGGGGACAAGGCTGAGGAGAAGTGAGCGTGGAGTTGAAGGGGTCACCAGGAAGCCGAAAGAAAACCTTCCTGATAATTTACTGGACTTTTAGATAATTTGCTTCTAACAAAGTTCACATATGAGGTACTGAAAGGAATATATGAAGGTGATGAGGGACTGACTGACTCACTGTAGCTTCATGTTATGAAATGATGGATGTTGATTAGCCAAATATGGTAAAATTAGTTAAAAGTGCCTATTGCAGACAAAAACAACACTCTCTCCCATGCTCAAAACAGAAGAAAAAAAAGGCAAACTATTTAAACAGGCACTTCACCAAAGAAGATATACAAATGAAAAGAAACACATTAAAAGTTGTTCGACATCATTAGCCATTAGGGAAACACAAATTAAAACTATGAGATACCACTGCATACCTATTAGAATTGCTCAGTTTTTTTTAATGACAATATAAAATGCTGACAAAGATGTGGAGCCACTGGAAATCTCATATATTTCTGGTAGAAATGCTAACTGGTGAAACCACTTTGGAATATATTCTGACGGTTTCTTATAAAGTTAAACATACATTTACCTTATGACCCAGCAATCCCTCACCCAATGGAATCCCACACCCATGTCTTCATACATGAACACACATAAACCTGCGCATAAATATTTGGAGCACATTCATTTATAATCACTAAAAGCTAGAAATCACACAAATGTCCATTAAGTGGTGAATGGATAAATGAATGACAATATACTCATACAGTGGAATACTCAGCAATAAAAAAGAATGACGCGCTACAAGAAACGATATGGATAAAACTCAAAAGCAGTTTGCTGGGTAACAAGACCCAGACTCAAAATAACACATACTGTGTGATTCTATTTATATGGCATTATCAAAAAGGGCAAAATTATAGTCAGTAATCAGAGATTTCCAGGGCCTGGAGATGGGGGGAGAAAAACTGTCTACAAAGGGGCATGAGAGAATTTTTGGAATAATGGAAATTTTTTCTATCTTAATGTGGTAAAGTTTATACACTACAAAGTTTGTCGAAATTCATAGAACCATATACCTAAAAAGGGTGACTATTCAATCTAACAATATTTTCAAATAAATTACATGTTAAAAAATGTTTTCTGCAATATCGATATACACTCAGGTGAGAAAGGAAATCTAAAGATGATAGATTTTTAAAAATTAATTTTAGCATTATCTTCCAAACTGAAGGAATAATTAATTTGTTAAGTAAATTCTCTCCACTGATATAGTCTAATCTCGATGCCGTATGGGAAAGCAGTGTTTTCATGGGACTGTGGGCATAGAACAGAATAAAGACTCAGGCCCTGGTTTCAAAAGTGTCTCTGCTCCACATATCTCTGTGATTATGTCATCACTCCTGGGCAAGGTAGGGCTCTCCACTCCCTCAGCAGTGTAACCTTTAGGACCATCTAGCAAGCTTGCAAATATGCACAGTCTCTTTGCTCTGGTTTCCCACTGCATTTACCGAACATATCAAAGACCCAGAATCAATCCAAATATTAAGTACTTATTGTCTATGTTACACTTGAACAGATATGCAAATGTGGTACCTACTCTTAAAGGCTCAGAATCCAGTTAGGTAGGGGAAAGATGTATATGAAAAGATAAACTAAAAATGTAGGATATATATAGCAAGTATCACTTAATTGGTACAGGCAGTTGCTGTCATTCAAAACAGAAGTATTCCACCTAAGAAAATACTTATTATTCGTTGAAAGTCTATTATCTGCCAAGCCCTTTATACGCATCATCCCACTTAATCTTCATAACAACTCTGAGACTTGAGTTTCTTACTTGTTTACAAATGAGGAATCAGAGCCCCAGAGGAGATGAGTAATTTGTTAATGGCCCTTCAGCCATCGATGAGCCAGGATATGAGCTCAGGTCTATGTGACTGCAAAGCCTGTGAATTCTCCAGTATCCTCAGCTGAGTTGGTTGAGGAACAGTTATGAAAGTGGCAGAATTTCAGCTAGACTTACAGGGTATAGAATTCTACAAAGGCAACAATGAGATCAGATGTGATGGAAAAAATCAATAACTATTAAGAAGAAAATGAAAGCAACAGAAATACAATGTCTACTTTGCAAATATCGTTAGATTGCATCCAGTATGTGTGAGTTCCCAAATATTTTATCATAATTTTCCTGAGTAAACAGTTCCCTCCTTTTTAATTTATATCCAGCCTCTAAATCAGGTCAAAACATTTCAAAAAACAAAGACTTCTCCTGATAAAATGAATTTTTCCATGTTAGGAATTTTCTTTGGGAAGGTGATGGTAGAAAATTCATTCAAGTTGGCTTAGGTGAGTTATTCCCTACTATGAACCTGTTTCTCTCATTGCACTTCTCTAAGAAGACAGAGAAATGCAAGAAGTCCCACCACAAACTACAAATAAAAACAATCATGCTCTTTCATCCCTGAGTTGTAGCTTTAAGATTAGACATTTAAAATCAGAATTATCTAACGCAACCTAAGGCCTTTTCTCAAAGGGTCACACATCTTGTTTTGCACAAACAGAAGGGCCTTCTTTTCCACATTCATCTCTACAGCCCATCTCAATCTTCTGATGCTCAGACAGCATTGGGGTAAGCAGTGAAAATTTTTGAAGCAAGCATATACTGTGTCTTGGTGAAAAATAATTGAAAAAATGGGCACTTTAGAGCAACCATGAAAAAGTTCTTCAACTTATTTAGCCCATTACTTATCATTAGTAAAGGCTTTAGAAACACTAGTAGTGTTTCTTACGCTTAGGATTACAAACGCATAAATCTTTTTTTTTAAATAAATGGCCACATAGTAAATATTTTCAGTTTTGTGAACCTTAAGGTCTCTGTTGCAACAAGTTGACTCTGAGTTGCAGTACGAAAGCAGCCGTAGACAATAAACACTTAAATGAATGGGTGTGGCTGTGTCCTAGCAAAACAATTTACAGAAGTCCCCTGTTCTAGAGTGAATAGGTATTCTTGGAGCTGAGCTGCTATGTAGGCCAACAGACAGGACCTCAAGAATTCGAAGAGTTACAACCCACTAAAGGAGACTGCCCACTGCTTCAGCTCACAAACCGGACATGCTGCCTACCTATTCTCACCCGTCATATCCTCCATTCCCGGTTTGGGCTTTTTACTTGTTCAGCATTTAAACTGCTCATGGATTTCCATGAACTCTTTTTATTCCCCACTCAATATCCTTATTTACAACAAGATATTTTCTGGAGAACACAGATCAAGATCCATAACCAGAATGGGGAGATACACATGTTAGTTATTCAACTCTCTTTATTCTCTCCACTTCATTTATGATCATTTATTTCCTCCCTCCCTCTTCTCTCTTTATCTACTTCCCTCCCTATCCTCCCACCTCTCTTTCTCCCTGACTCCTGCCCTCCCTTCTCCACACTTGTATTTTCATTTCGTTTCAATCTAAAACTATATTTTGTTGGTCCTATATTAAAAACATGATTCAATTGATTATGGTCAAGCTAAGGCAGAATGACTTTCCAATCATTATGACCAGGCAGGAAAATAAGACTTAAATCTACAAAGAAGGCTCTCATCATCTCCATTCAAACCCCAAAGACATCATCAATCAGTTACTGATTTTAAAATTCTCTTAAAAATGTTTTACTAGTTCACTTTACTTGGCATTTTAATTGCTATTTATATCTGTAAAATAGTGATATAATTAGTAAAGCTATTAGTGTTTCTTATGCTTAGTATTACAAATGCATAAATCTAGTTTATAGCAAAATAAATAATGATGATAATACTGTCAAGCATCGATGTAATTGCTGGACAGCTTTGTGTAAACGAAACAAGTATTAGCCTTGTTAAACAGCTAAATCTGGGTCACTCAGCCACTCTCCCTTTAAAACATTCATGGAGCCTAGAAGGAACTGTGGAGTAATAACTCCATAGTTCCCCTTATTTTTTGTAATACAGGAAGTCCAACCATACCCGATATATTGCTTCAATTGAAAAAGAGCTTCCTTTTATTAGGGCAGAATAAACATAATGACATTCTATATCTGTTCTATTGCTAAACTAACATAGTTGAAGTCCCTGAACTCTCATTTATGTATATTTGGACCATTGTTGGGCTGTGAAAATTTTCTCTCCAGAAGAGAAAGGATTCGTCCTGAACAACATAAAACCTTACTTTTTTAGCAGGGTTTCCCTAAACAAAAGCCCACAAATCGGAGGTCGGAGTACTGTTCTCAGGGTAGTGAAAACTCCATTTGTTTCACTGTCTGACTTACACCCCAGTACATACCTACACACAGAAGCAGGGAATGTAATCTTATCTGTAAGCTCTTCCTAGCATTCCTGTTTTCAGTAACCAGAAAGGATTAAAATGAACAGCCCTGCGCACTGGTCCTGAGTAATGTGCCTTCAAAAGCCAAAATATTAGACAAATATATCAGCTATGAGATATAATACCAAGGGCTAGTTCCATGGCATCAGCATTTTTAACTTTCATTCGAAAGTGACTGGATGATAAGAGGGTACGATTCTTATTTTGAATTCAGGATGAGAAGATCTTTTTAATAAAACTGTTTTTACTATGTAGCTATATATCATTTCTTACCAAAATGCAAAATCAAACCCAGGTCTTTTTTTTTTTCTCTCCCTTCCAATACATCCATAATGATAGATTTCCATTGTATTTTTTCATTCCTTGAATGAATTTTTCAAGCCAAACTTTTGTTGCCTCTGTTGTTGACGGCGCCAAAAGGTTTCAGGGAATCTTTCTCTGCTCAGAAAGCAGCCGGCAGACCCAGACAGAGAGGGAGAGGAAGTTGTTTGGGAGAATAATGAGGACTGAGCCAGAGGCCCCCAGTGGTGGCATGTGTGAGGCCAGATGAATAGGATAGCACTTAGTGTGTTCAAAAGGCAGTCTCTTTTTCTGTTATCCTTGGTATGTTGCTCCAGCCTGCTAACGAGTGGACAGGCATTACCATTCATTAACATTGTTATGTCACTTTATATCTGCAGTGCACATTACAAATTGTATTTGTTAACCTTGCAACATTCCTTGTGAAATCATCACCATCAGATTCACTCTGATAGAGCAGTCCATGTTTGAGGAGCTACAAGTGAATGAGTAAGATTAGGAACAGGAAAATTAAAGTTTGGGATGCACTTTTAAAGAAGGACATCAAAGGATGCTTAGGTGGAGAATCTGCATGTGCTCCTTGCTGGCAAATCCACTCTCCAGAGTTTCACTTTTCTTGTCTTCTATATCTATCACCTGGGAGTTCATTCAAACTCTTCTCAAACTTCATCACTGCACCTGTTATTTTCCGAGAGGTGGTCCTTTTGCAGTACAACATGTAGCCAGTCTTTCTGCCATGAAGGTAAGGAACACATTTACTTTCTATGAACTTTTGCATTTTATAGATCATATCTTCCTCTCCCTCTCTGTCTGGGTCTGCCGGCTGCTTTCTGAGCAAAGAAAGATTCCCTGAAACCTTTTGGCGCCGTCAACCAGAGAGACCTCTGGTTGGCTTTTCTGGAACTAAGACTCTTTCTAAAACTCTACATATCCTCATATTATGCCCTTTGGTAGCTTTAGTCATCTTTTCTAAGTTTTCTTCTACTGCACATACCGATAATGTGGGTATCAGATTTGGGCACTTTTTTTTTTTAAGTCCGTCATTATTCCTCCTGTTCTCAGCGATGAAGAGGCAGGACCCAGCAAGTGAAAGAACGATGGTGGATTCCAAAGCAAAATGAATGGCTGAGCCACAGAGAAAGCTCTAGGTGAATCTCTGTCAAGTGGACAATCTCACTGACCTAAAAGGAGGAGACAATTTCTAAAACCTGTCAGAGAATAACCCCCTACTTCTCTCCAAGGAGCTATGGAGATGGAGGACACACCGTAAGGAGAGGACCAGAGAGAGACCAGCCCAGGAATGTGCTTGCAAATGTGTGAAACACAGAGCTACCAGAACGTCCAGAAGACGAACATATAGACACAGCTCTCAAAACTGCCATCCTCATCTAAATGGCTGGCCCAGGTTCAGGAAGATTCCCTCAGTCACAACATGGTTTATTGAATATCTAACTCATGCACTTTAAAAATTTTTTTCAAAATAATTTCAGACTTCAAAATGTTGTAAAATTGGCACAAAGAATTTATACATATCCTTCACTCAGTTTCTTCAACTATCAACATCTTCTATAACCATCATAAAATTACTTAAATAAGGAAATTACCGCTGAAACAATGTTAAAATCCAATTTAAAGACTATATTGAAATTTTGCCAATTGTCCTATGAAGTCCCTTTTTTTCTGGTCCAGTATCCAATCTTGAATCATACATTGCATTTAGACAGTTCCTCAATCTTCTATCTTTCATGACCTCAATATTTTTGAAGAGTACAGGTCACTTATTTTTGAAATGTCCCCCAATTTAGGTTTGTCTGATGATTAAATTCAAGATTAAATTCAGGTTATGCATTTTTTACAAGAATATCATGAACATGGTATTGTGTTATTCTTGGTGCATTGCATCAAGAGGCATGTGATTTAGATTTGCCTTATTATTCTTAGATAATAAACATCATTATTAGTGATGTTAACTTAGATCACTTAATAAAGGTGGTATTAGTCAGGTTTCCCCAGTATAAAATTACCATTTTTCCTTTTGTAATTTACATGTATCTTGGGGAAATACTTTAAGATGGTAAATATTCTGTTTTTAATCACACATTCACATACTAATTTTAGCGCCCTTTACAAATTTTTTTGATATGCCAGCATTTTGCTAATCATCTTTCATGTGCTATTTCATCTAATCTCACAGCCAGACTATCAGACAGATATTATTATTTTTAGCCTTATATTATTGAGAAATCTTAAGTTCACAGTGATTAAGCAATCACTGGGTATGTCCTCTACCCAGGACATACTACTAAGTGATAGAGCCAGGGTTTGAACCTAAGTCTGACTACCATTCCTGCAAATGAAAGGAGAGGCATACCACCATCTAAAATCTCCATTACTCATGGCCCCTGGCTATCCTATTCTGCTACCAGAAGTGTATCACTACTTAGAAGCATAAAAGTATGTATATCAATGGTATAATTATTGGTATTCTAGGCCAAGACAGAAAGTGAGGAGGACATTGTCAAGAGAACAAAGATACTATATTCTATTCGGCTGTAATTAGCATATTATTTTTTTCTTTCTTCCTTTCCTTTTTTGTTTTGTTTTGTTTTGCTTTGCTTTTAATTTGAGAATAATCCAGCATTGTGCAAAGCAAGTGAATAGAAATGGCCCAACCCTTAGAAGTTTAAGACTTAAATTAATAAAGTCCAATGAATTTTGACACAGAGCAGAGATAAACGAACAGACAAACCCTAAGAAGGAGTTAGGGATCTCTATTATTTGAGGCAGGTATGTCCTGGGGCCCACTGGTTAAACAGAGTCTTGAGAGAGATCTTGGACACTGAGTGCTTAATAAATGCAAGGCCACAGAAAAACTATACTCATTAAACAACACCAATTTATACTATTTACTGAGTTCGTAAGCTGTGTGTGGGCAGAGACCACGTCCATCTTGATCATGGGTGTAACCCCCAAACGTAGCACAGTGCCTAGCTCACAAACTTCAGTATTTATTGACTTGAAGTTCTGGTCAAAGTATCATGTTTCAAAGTGTCTTCTAGGCAAAATACATGGTAATAATGAGAGTTCTGAGGAAGCTGGGGAATATGTGAATGATATATTTTTTAAATGGATGCAGTAGGCTCAGTACCAACAAACATTTCATCCTACTTTGATTCTGTAGGCTCTCATGTAGCTTGTCTTCAAGAGAAAAGAACTGATTCTGTTGTCGTTGTCTTGTTTTGTTTTGGGTAAACTTACTTATACTGTGTATGAGCCACCAGCACTAACAAAGAAACCAGTACTCAACTTCCTTGAAACATTTCTATGGCACCCTCCCCATCCCATATTAGTCAGACTCTTCAGTTATAAGTTATAGAATCTGACTCAAGCTAGCAATGATAAAAGAAATTACCAGCCCACATAGCTGGCTTCAGACACAGCTAGATACAGAAGTTCAAATGATGTCACCAAATGATGTAAGTTTCTCTTGCATCTCCTAGTTCTTATCCCTGTTTAGCTCAAACTGCTCTCTCCACACCACATCAGGAGAGTTGCTAGTAGCCCCTCATTCACACATTTCCAGAGGAAAGAACAAGCCTTCCACACCACATCAGGAGAGTTGCTAGGAGCCTCTTATTCACACATTTCCAGAGGAAAGAACAAGCCTTCCCTATAGCTCTGTCAGAAAGTCTTAGGAGGATTACTATTGGCCAGATGGAGTCAGGTGTTCATCCATGAACCAATCCATATACCAAACTGGTGAGATACTCTGATTGGCTAGACCTCAGTCACATGCCCTGCCCTGTGGTAGACCAGCCCAGTTGAGTCAACCATGTGGAATGGATTCTCTCACAGGGAAAAAAATTCTGTTGCCAGAAGTGAATGGGGAGAAGTAATCATCAACTGCCAAAAATACTAGATGCCCATTATAGTCTATACTTAAAAGTAGCACAGAATCTAGGGCCCCTGCTTTCACTAGTCTTTCTTAAACTGTCTTGGCACCACAAGTACTTTCTCCTCTGACCTCCAGTGATGTTAATTCTCTAGTCACGTACTGCCTCAAACAGCTCCATAACTGAGTGTGCCATCTCTAACAAGATGACAAGCTGCTAGAAGACAGAAATCTTGTTTTACTTATCCTGATACAATGCTCCTTTGATTCTGGGACAGTACACATAGCAGACAATCCACAATGACTGCTAAAGTTTTAAGCCAGAAACTTCTGCTATCTTATCAGCTCATTTCAGGCCTGCTGGTTGACTCTCTAAAATTCAGTCCAATTTGGACTTCTTCAATATATTGGGTACCAGAAGCCAAAGGAACATGGCTGTCTCTGTTTTAAATCAAGACAAAGAAGAGACCTGTGCGGATACCTCAGACCAAGACAACATCAAGCTCTCAAAAGTCTTTCTTTCAAAAATTAGCAAAGACTTTCCAAACTAGAACACTTAGAAGAAATTCTAAATGAGATTTTAGCTCCTGCTACTGATAGAAGAGGAGCTGCCATATGAGAAGTGAAAGAAAGAGACAAAAATCCCTCAGTCCTGTAATGCCAGCCCCACTTCTGCCTCCCACTCCAGCAGCTGGCTTCCATGAGCCTGCTGACCTTGTGCTAGGAAAGTGATCACGTGGTGTGTCCAAGTTATCAGACATCGCCTGCCTGGGCGCATGCTTCTGACTTTTGTCTCTGTTTCTATTAGACGAATGCCACAAATTCTGTCTTTGAAAGATTGAATTGAAGATTGAGCTTCCTGAAATCCAAAGAGCGGAGCCTCCCCTTTCTCTCTGCTCCAGCTGAAGACCCAGGGCCAGACTCTAGCCCATCCCTAACTTTGTATGGTTCCCTGGAGCAGATCTGGAAGAGATTTATGCTTATCCAAGTTCTCATGCCTGCTGGCCTTCTGAATCAAAGGTGGAGTTATAAACCAAAGAAATTTACTGCAAGACTCTAGTATGCTCTTGTGAAGCTGAACCGTTCCACTCTTTTTTAATAAGGTTAAAAATAGTTACAAGTGGAGCCATTGGAATAAGGGCTTGAAAGAGCTCTGTGGTGCATCTGTGACTTAGGCCTGGCCGACATTTTACAGCCCTGCCTATTAAAAAGCCCAGGCCATAGAGGCTCCTGCTCCTCGCCCTCACCAGGCACACTAACAATGCAGCCTGTGGGCCGCCTGACATTTTCAGCCCTGGCGCCTACATTCCAGAACAATTGATGGGGACAAGCCAACCTCTGCTTACAATTATGGGAGGTCATTTTAACTAGCTATTGACTTGTTTCATATTAAGGACAGCCAGCTGATGCAGAAAAGCTTTGCCAAAAGAGAAGAACAAAATCTTACCTGGGTTCAACTTTGAGATGGATGAAAATAAACCTACCAAAGGGGTAAGTCCTACCACTGCCATTTTGGGCCCAATGAAGGGAGAAAAGTAAATTAAACCCATAAAGCCTAAGACCAAGAAGGAGAAACTGAGTCAGGGAGAAGACCCCATTCCTTAATCCCATGCCCAGGTCAAAGTCACACTCCATCCACCTATTGAGCAAAGCTGTGCACTTCTAAGTAGAAAGCAACAGCAAAAAGCCCCATGCCTCCTGCCACACTCTAAACTGTAATGTGATTATAAAACCTCAGATCAAAGGATCGAAAGGATCCTGGCCAAATGCCAGGTAGAGTCATGGCTCCTGATAGAACTAAATCAGGTCCAATCTGGATCTGAGAATAATAAAGCAATTAACCACGAAGTGACAGAAGCTGAATTTCACAGTAAAAGCAGTGCTAACCAGCCATTTAGCATCATGAGAACAAGACCCCTTTCTTCAGCCACCTGCGGTCACCACCCCACCCCCTGCTCTATAATTCCCACCCCCCCCCCTTGCAACGCGTTGAAAGCAAAAGATTAAGCCCAGGCCTGCACTAACAGGCAGACAGGGGCGGGGGCAGTGGACAGACCCCTCATTCAGAGGCCTCCAGAGGGCATGTTGACTTGGCTCAGAAAAAAAAAGAGCTTACTAACTACTCAGAACTTTTCAAAACAAGGCTCTAGCTACTTAGTTAATTGGCAGAGATGAAAGGCAAGGATATGATGAGAAACCGTGGTGTTATCAGAAATGGAGGAAAAATTGGAACAGCAATCTAGGCCTCCATCACTAAAGAATCTCCAGAGACATAAAAATCTGCCTGGGTTTCTGAAAATCACACTAAGCACACAGGTTTACGTTGACATAAGCTTAAAGGTCTGACCATCCTTACTTGCTTTACCCTCGGACACACACATATGCGCACACATGCACAGTATTGCTAAAATTCATATTTTTAGACGTGGGCTCTGTCTTTCCCACCTGCTGTGGCCACGTAGTAGAACATATGGTCTGTCAGGCCACCCATTGATAAGAGCCACCTTTGTTACCATTCACAATGAGCAGATTGGGAATGAAATTTTAGAATTACATAACTTGTTTTGAGTCCTTTGGTCAATTAGTTGACACACAGAGCTGTATTTTTATCTTTCCTTTTCCAGGAGAATCCTAGAAGAGGAGACAAGAAAATATATAAGAAAGAAAGAGAGTAGTTGTTTAAAGTTCTAGATAAACATATCACACCGCATGAGTGTACATATATCAAAATGAGTATTTAGCTCTAGCTAGCTGCTCTAATATTAAAACCTTTGAACATTCAGTGTGTTCCTAATCCCCTGACAAGTTCCTGTGAATTCACTGGCATCTTGAAGAAAAAAAGAAGAAAAAAAAAATCATGTCAATTCTCTCCTTTAGAGAGAACTACATATCCACTTCCACTTGAAAAGGTTAAAGAAAGAAAATATTAGGTAACCTATCTGATAACTTTTGGGGACAAGAGAAGCATGCAAAAGGGGAGGTAAGCTCTAATTCAGTAGGTTCCCTCGCTGAGGCACATTCCCAACGCTGTAATACAATCTTTGGTCAACCCACAGATGATCCATTTTTCTCACCAGCATAGAAGAGCTGAAGTTTCCATCAAGTTGGTATGATGACTCTTCCTGGGAAAGATGTTTATATTTTCAAGGAAAATAATTTTAGGCTATTATCCAAAACAGGTCCTTCAATCAGGTTAAATTAAAAAGACCTGAAATGAAGAATCATCTTTCCCTTATAATGAATATCTCCGAACATGGATAGAGTCAAGTTGCAGCACTTCAAATGTTCCTTTCTGTGGGGGAAAAAACAGCACGTACATACATGTGCCCATGCATGCATGCGTAGTTAACCTGTTATTTCTGTGGCTGTATTTTAAATCACTGAATGTAGGGGTTTATAATGGAAACACTGACAGGCCCATAACTAGAGCAGCATTAGCAGCCACCACCACAATAACCATTTAAGCTCCTTTTTTCTTAGAAATGACTGGCCCAACCAATGAGAACAGAGTAAACATGGCTGGCATCTTAATGACCTTTGAGCATTAGCAGATGGCCTTTTTATGATCACAGATTAGCAGTACATGGTCGTTTGTTAATGACCGATAACAGGTGCCAGTGGTCCTTTACACTCCTTTCTGTGCTGGTTCTTTACCTTCCCCAAGTAGGAAGGGTTAGTCTTTCTGTGAACCCGCCTTCTCTGCGCCATCCTTTGTTTCTCTTTTGGCTGCAACGTAGCCCATTTTCCCCCGACCCAAAGTGGGTGCAAGGATGCAACCACTTCAATGTCTTAATTTCCCTCTCCCTTTCCCTTTGTCTCTTTCCGAAAACATTCTCCTCTGGATATTAGTGCCTAAGACTTGCAGTTGGGGACTATATGAGCCCAGCAGCAAAGGGAAGACTACTGTAAACCAGGCTTTCTTACAGGAGGATGCCTGACTCTATGGATATAAATGACAAAAAAATTACAGCCAAGGCTTCATTCAATCTTAATTAAAAGAATCAGCCAGAGTGGGTGAAGCCATTGCAAGCCTTTCTTTCTGCCACTTATAGCACCCAATTAATTTCACCTAGAAGAACATATCTTTCCTCTGCCCTGCACCCCACCCATGCCCCTCACCTTCAGGACCACCTACCTCTCACCTCCTATTCTTTCATTCCCAAGAAGAAATAGAGCTGTATGGAGCCAGTGACCAGTTTATGTAAATGACTTTTCCATCCATTTTTAGGTAAATCTCCCTTTGGCATAGTTTAGTCTAGCACTAGAGCAATTCAAGAGGGCACCAAGAGGCAGAGGAAGTACCACATGTTTGTCTGCACTCATCTCTGTGGATGAGGAAAGAAATCTCCTACAATTAACCTAAGATGCTGACAAGCTCCAGGACCACGGGGCTACAATCGCCAATGATCTAAAGAAGCTCGCAGTAAAGTTGGAGCAGAAGCAGAATTCAGGGCACTCAGAGAACATGGAACCGAGATGCCCCTGACCTGGTGCCTGGAGCCCTCTGCTCTCAGATGCAGACACCGGAAGGAGGGCCAGTGGAGGCTGAGTGCTGTACATGCTCTGCTGTACTGCGAGCATAGAGAGAGAGGCTTTGGGGAATTAAAAATATTGTTTTTCAAAATATAAGTTGAATGTACATCCTTGGAAAACTACTTATTTTCCACAGGAGACATGTTTTTGGGGTCTCTCCGAAAATGTTGCAAGATATGTCTGTTACAGATGCCTTACAAAATACAGCTCAGGAAATTGCAGGCGGCCTATTTTTCAAATCCATTAGAGATCCCCCAGAATGGACCGATTTGTTACAGCAGCATGAATGGAAATATGGACATTATAAGGATTTTTTTTAATGGGCTGGGGGACTTAATCTCTGTTTTGACAAGATCGTTCATTTAAAAAATCCTATTTTCAGTTTTGAAAAACTGTATGTTCTCAAGTGAATACTACATATGTGGAAATATCTACATCCAGGTGATTTAGGGCTAATCACTTGGAGTTGGGGAAGAGGATGAAATGATTTTAGAGAGATTAAATTCACAGAGTCAAATTTAAAAGTAGCCACTTCTCTGGTTCATACAGGGAAAGTAAGAATCAAGCACAGTCTATGGTCTCTTGTCCATCTTTCACCTTCTAAAATGAGGGCGCTTGTACAGTCTTACTGAACTCCCTGGGGTGATGGCTCTTTCAATTCTTGGTCAAGTTTCAAGATGCAGTCTTTACTCAAGGCTTCATCTTTGCCCCAGCCCCTCACACAGCGGCTCAGAGGTGTAAAACCAATTAAGAAAGTGAATCCCAAGGTGTTGAACTTCAAGATCTGTTGGGCAAGTTGTTTTCTTTCTCCCCGATTTCGAATATGAGAGAGGAAAAAGGAAAGAGAAGAAAGGGAACTCCCACTCAGCCTACAGGGAACAGTGTTACAAAGAAGAACAACCATTAGTGGAGGCACGTAAACCCGGCCTCCTCCATGCCTGGATGGATGCTGCCTACATAACAGTGGCTTAATCCTTTCTGTTGACCACATATAAAATAAGAAAGGAAATGCATAATGGCCAAAGTGAGACTTAAAGTATACCTCAATTTCTGGACCTTTTATTTCGAGAAAATATACAGCTGTATCTCCCCACACCCAACAATTCTTTAGCAATCGAACAGAAATACATCCTTTTCTCACCTCGATGCTGCTGTCAGAAAGCCCTAATTTAAACTGTTAATTTATAAATATCCTTTCTTGGCCCTAGTCAAATCCAGATCCCACCTTTGTATTCCACAGTCAAAAAGGTAAAATGAAAAATTCATTACTAATTAGACTGTTAAATTAAACTCCTTTAACTTTATTTTATGAACAGCATAAAGTATATAAAGAAAAGACGCAAAGTGGTACCAACGACCTTTAGCAGCAACGTGCGGCCCACCTCTGTGCTTTTGAACCACTTGCCTGAAAACTCCTAGATTTGCTAACACCTTCTATTCCTTCTCTACCACTTCTAAACCTGAAGGATTTATTTTTAACAGTCCCTCACCCACATAATGACTTTAAAATTCCTTAGGTTCATACCTTAAAATATAGCTGGGAATTAAGAAATAATGTCAATTAATAGTTGAAGCTCAGAGGCACTAATGGAGTTAGCTAACCACTTCCTTCTGGAAAGCTGTCCTAAGTATATAGAAAATTCTAACTGCCCTTACGACTTCTGTGCTGTAGTGCACAGGTTGGCAAACTATGGGCCGCAGGCCAAATCCAGAGAACTTCCTGTTTTTATACAGCCACAAGCCAAGAATAGTTTCTACATCTTTAAATGGGTTTAAAAATCAAAAAGAAGTCCACTTGTTGACACAGAAAAATTTTATTACTTTCACATCTCAGTGCCCATAAATAAAGTTTTATTGGAACACAGACACAAACTCACTCATTGTGTTTCCTCTGTGGCTGCTTTCACACTACAGTGGCAGGGTTGAGCAGCTGCAATGGAGACTATATGGCCTGAAAAGCCTGAAATATTTACCCTCTGGCATTTTAACGGAAAAACATTTATGAAGCATGGCTTCATAAGTGGCTTTGCTATATGTACAGACAAGAGGAAATTGGGTGCCACTTGTTCCACTGAGAAGCTAAATGTCAGGTAAAGAAAGTGTGACACATTTAGTTTTGTTAAAAGTGAATATCATATTAATATAACAGTGTAGCAGAGAACTTAGCAGCCTCCCAAAGATAGTAAATCAGTTCTCATGCCTGACACTATCTTATTTTGCATTATTATATAAGTTGTTAACTTTGATACCTTTACATATTTGTATAGTGGAGCCAAGTCACTGTTAGGTTTCCCAGCTCATTTGCTATCATCAGATGCTCCGCTGTGTGTACCGCATTGATGAAGCCTCAACTGCAGCACCTCTGAGAAAGGTTGGCTACCCGCTGGTTACATGGATTTTATCTTCTATAAAATTTCTCTTCCGAGATTGTGTTTTAAGGTCTGCGATATGCTCTTGAACAAGTCATATGCATGAGGAATATGTCCTCTCTCAAGTCAGTGAAAGAAATTGGCAGCCTCTATAACCACATCTGGCCTGTGTTTGCCAGACAGCCTTCTTGAGACCCATGTCTAGTCCAGATCTCTGCCCCCCAAATTAACTGCCTGTATTAAATGTTTATTTATTGAAAATTTCTATCCCTGTTTTTCTTGTATCTCTCTCCTCTCCCTTCTATCCTTCTTTTCTTTCTTTCTCCTTCTAAGCACAGATTTTGGAATCTGATAGACCCAAGTTCCAATGCTAACACTGTCATCAGTAGCTGTGTTCAAGAACAAATACACAATCAGCTCTATACTACCAATATGCAGCCTTAAAAAGAGGTGAAATACGCACATGAGGAATTTTGCTTCATCAAGGAGCAGCATACAGCTACATGACCAAGATTTAGGTCACGACATGACATATTAGAAAATGCTTGGTGTACATCTAGCACACAATTGGCATTCAATACATGCTGGCTAAATTGCTTCAGAATCTAAACCAGAAAAAAAATGCAAACAATTTTTAAAAAATAGTGGGGGAGATGCAAAATGGAGGATAAAGTGAGTCAGGGAGAATGCCTTAGAAAGGCAGCTATGGCTTCCTGGAGGGAATCTGTAGCATGAATTGATAAAAATAAAGCAAAGGGTTACTACAGATAGGGCAAGCATGATGGATTAGAGTGGTCATGTCAAGGTATCAGACAAAGGAGGCTGACTTTGGTATCAGACAGACCTGGATCAGATTTTGATTCCTCCTGTTATGAGCTGAATAAACTTGGGCAAGTAACTTAGCCTCTCTAATTATCATTAATAAAAGCATAATACAACCTACCTAACATCATTATTGGCACATACAAATGTCAAGAATTTTAGCAATCACTATAGTATGATTTAATGCCAGAAGGCTGGGGATGTATGTATTGTTGAATAGCCTTGAATTGAAGATGGAAGCTTTTAGTTTTGGGCTTTTATAAATTCAGCATCCTTCATGAGGAAGACCTGCCATGTAAATGTTCATGATATTTAGGGTTTTGTCCTTGACCTTTCTCTCATCTCATGGTTGACCAACTCTCCAGGGGTGGTATCAACTGGTCTAATCTATCCGAAGCTATATAAAAAGTTAGCTACTCAAACACCTGTGAGACATTAATGCCTCCTGTCCAACCCTCACCAACTCCCTTGCCTTTCCAAATAGTCAATCAATTCTTCTGTCACTTCTACTTCCATAATAGCTTTTATATTTCCTTCCTTTTCTAACTTCTGTCACCTAGCTCAAGTCCTCATCACCTCTTCCATCACGTACATAAGTTCTCTCTCTGCCTCTATCTTGCCCAAATGCAGTTCATTCTCTACTCTGCAGAAAGAACAGTCTTCCTCAGAAACAAACCTGGCCATGCTACTCTCTACTTAAAATCCTTCAACGGCTTTCGACAACCTTCACAGGAAAGTTTAAGCAAACTTTACTATGATGAACAAGAAATTCTATAGTATTGTCTCTTTTAGTGTTCAACTGGCTTTTCACACACATGCAGAGGTACAGTACAGACACACACACACACACACACACACACACACACACACTATAGCTTACTGATCTGCTTGCAGTTCTCTAAATATGTCTTTGCCTGTCTGTCTGTCTGTCTTTCTCTCTCTCTCCCCCTCCCTCTTTCTGTCTGTCTCTCTCTCCCCATCCCCTTTCCTTTTCTCTCACTATTTCTCTGACTAAAATACTCTTTTTTATCCTCCTCAACCTGGCTAACACTCATTTCAGAACTCAGTGTGGATGTCACCTGCTCTGGGGAAACTGTTCCTAATATCCTCCTACTTTACACATTAAGCTGGGTCTCCCAACTGAGAACACCCATCCACTTTGTATAAATTATACTTAATCAGATATTTGTCTATATTCTTCCTCATCTCCACTAACTTAGTTACATCCTCAAAATAGAAGCCATGTCTTATCTTAGTATCTCTGGAAAAATTTCACAAATGGAGTATGTAGAGGGGCATAATTGATGGGTAGATAGATGGAGGGATGATTAGTTGGATGGCTGAATGATGAGATTTCAGAGATAGGTATCTATTTGAGAGCCTTCAGCGGAGATGTTTTTGAGGTCTTAAGAGTTCATTTGGAGGAAAATTGCAATAAAAAGAAAAAAGAGCAAGGTCAGAGTTTTTAGGGATGACATAGAAGAGTAGGAGCAAGAATCACTGACAAATGATATAAGTAGAATTTAGGAGGTACTGAAATGGTTCTTACCTGTGACCAGCTGCACTATAAACAAGTATAGGCCTTTGAAATGCAAGAACATTTTGAAAATTGTGCATACTCTCTGACCTGTTCACCTATTAAAGGAATAGTCATAAGAGTGAAAACAGAATTGATCTAAATATCTGCCCACAGGTTAAAATAAATTATGATGTATCCACATTATAGCATATCATTTAGCCATTTACACATTATAATTACAAAGAATGTGTATCAATATTTTTAAAAAACTGCTTGTAAAACCAAGTTCCATGTTATGGAAATCAAGGGGAGAGAGACTGCCAGGGAGAGGGGGCATCAGTACAATAATGAGGCAGAGAAGTTGAAGAGGGTAGAGACAGGTGGTTAGACCACGGAGGACTTTGGGTGTCCCCTACTCTAGACTCACCTCAGTCTGTTTCATAGTAGTTTCATACCTTTGTGCCTATGTCTGCCCTTCTCTGAAATCACCTATCATATTCATGCCCGGTATAATATCTGACACAAAAGCTCGGTACTCTTCCCCCCATGCCATAACATCCTTCATATTATCGAGTAGTTCACTGCCATCTTTACCAGTGCTTTCTCACTCCCTTTTTTGAGCTAGGGTTGTCATTGCCCTCATTTCCCGAAATCGCAGAGGGTTAAGTGATTTATTTCTCTTAGTCACAGAGCAACCCCTGATCCAGAGTCCTGGTCTGTGAATGTCTTGTCAACCAAGCTATTATTTTTAAGTATTTAGTAAGTATGGTTAATTATTTGTATAATATTATTGTACAATGGCTTATACAATTACAGTTCTCTCTGTTTTCCCTATACATGTTAACTATGCTATTACCAGCTGTCTGTGCCTCTAGAGGGCAGGAGCCGTGGCTTTATAAAAACTTTCTTAGTAGTGCCAAGCTGAGTGTCACACACTTATTGATTGTTTGAGGAGGATGATGCCTCTAGTAATGACAGTAGAGATGACTGCCTTTATTCACTGCTCTTATTCACATTTCCTGCTGGGAGGTAGTAGCCCTTTGAAAGACAGTTCTAAGAGACATTCTGAAGACTGATGGCTGAGAGTCATGGAATGAAGAAGGGTACCCCACTGTCCTCCTTCCAATAAACAAAGGAAACAGGAAGCATGCAGTGCTGACATGCAGAACAACTCTCAGTAACAGGACCCAGATGTTTAGCTGAATTAAAAGGCATTCAAAAAATACAGGGCATGGAAGAGAGTGAAAAATGTAGAGACTCCTGGGAGGATGTTTTCTTCAATGGATAGTGTGGTAGAATAAAAAATAAATGTCTGGTTTGTGTCTCAGGTGGTTCCTTGTACACACCTCCAAAAGTGGTTGGAATCTCTGGAGTGATAAGTGTGTCACTGATATGCTAATGAGATGACCTTAGTGCTCCCATTGAGCTTCAGGGTGGGGGATGGTCATCAAAAGTTCAAGTCTGTCAGCCCCATGCACTAACCTTTGGGAAGGGGAGAGAGGCTGGAGTTACAATGGCTTCATCAATCATGCCTATGTACTGGAACCTACATAAAAACCCCGAAATGGCAGGATTTAGAGAGCTTCTGGGTTGGTGAACACATTGAGGTGCTGGGAGATTTGTATACCCAGAGAGAGAACGGATGCCCCTTTCCCCCATATCTTACACTATGTGCCTTTTTCACTTGGCTGTTCCCGTACCTTTTATAATAAACTCATAACGGCAAGTAAAGCACTTCCCTGAGAGTCATTCTAGGGAATTATCGAACCTGAGTGAGGGTCATGGGAACGTCTAAATTTATAGCCCGTTGGTCAGAAGTAGTGGGACTAGGGATTAGCTTTGGGAGGTCAGAAGTGGGGACAGACTTGTGGGTCTGAGTCCTTAACCTATGGGGTCTGTGCTGACCACAGTGTCAGAATTTAATTGAATTGTTGGCCATCCAGTTGGCATAGATGAATTGGAGAAACCAGTTGTTGGTGTGGAAACCCCCACACGTTTTGTGTTTAGAAGTGTTATGAATGAAAAACAGTTCAGGTAGTGGTGGGGGTGGTCAGAACAGTAGAATGGCCAGGATCTTGGAGAGAGACTAGTTCTTATCCTCCCCTTTTATTTACGGAGGAGCTGAGGCACAGGGACGGTGAGTGAGCAGCTCACAATCATGCTGTGGCAGAGCCCAGCTGGCATCTGGATATCACTATTTCTCACAAACAACTTTTTCCCCTGTCCTGTGCTGTAGAGAAGGCTCGATGAACCCAGAGAACAAATGAGCACTTGCCTCATGGCCCAGGGCATAGCCTGCTCTTTCCAAGAGACTGAGGAAGAAGACTCAGTTGCTCCACTGAGGCCACTCAGGGATGTTTTTATGATATTCATGAAATGAGTTAATCCTGAGCACTCCTCTCAACCAAACATTACCAGCTGACATCATAGTAAAGTCCCTGGTCTAAGAAATTAAATAATTAAAACTTATCAAGAATGAAAAAAACTTGGGAATATAGACGTTATCAAGGAGGGAGATTTGTGTCTGCAAATAGTTAGAAGGGTAGAAAAGGTCTCACGTGAAATGTGCCCCAGAGCACAGCCATCTTCACATTTGTGCTACTTTCCAAATCTGGTTCTCCAGAATCGTACTTAGATTCACTTTCTCTCTATGGAGTGGCGTCACTGGTGCCTCTCTGCATGGTTGTTTAGCGTGCATTTCTCATAAATGACCTACTGTAATACAATGGAATTCATTCTTTTAAAAGAGTCCCGGCACCCAATGTGCACATGTTGTTTGTCATGTAAAGCAGTGCTAGTTCTAAACAAGGTAATGCATTACTACTTCTAGGGCATTCCAAATTCCCCTTCTGGAAAAAATTTACACTTCACTAAGGCAAAGAGGTGCCAAGGGACCAATTCCCATAGAGCTCTGGATGTTGACAATGTAACGTCCACATACTGAACCCGGTCTTCAAATAAATTAAGGGCCACTTGGGTTCTGACTTTTGTGGGTTATGATGTTCCTCAATGTGTAGAACCTGATTGTTTGAAAATCCAATGAGAACTAATTAGGTTTTCTCAAGCACTGCACATGAAATCTTAAAACAGATGCAACTTATTTTTCTATATTGTATTTTTTTTATTCATACGTAATTGAGTATATACGCTGGTGTGTGTATGTCTAAGGGGGAGGAAGAAAGAAAGAGACAGATGGACAGACAGATTAGATATTGTTGGGATAATGTGGACTAATTTTTTTCTCTACTGGAATTCAAAAGTTTTCCCTGACCTTTTGGGACACCATTATCTTGCTGCTGTTGGTTCTTGGGTCTCCAAATGATTTTCCGTGTTGGTCTCCCAATGATTTTTGATGTTTATGAGCAGTAACGACAGCCCTGTGGCCTGCCCGTGTTGTACTGCTAAGCAATACTTGGCAACCTCTTACAGTGGTGTTACTTCTTTTTGATTTTTCACAGTCACATGGTTGTGTCTCTTGCTCATGTCTTGCTGCTCTGCTTGCTGCATTTGGGGTGCTGGCATGGCTGAAAGCCATCCCAGAGAGGATGTCCACTAGGTTGTCAGAGGCTGAATGGTTGACACTAGGCACAAGTGCTTCTGTGTAAGTGCTTTGGCAGGTCATTAGTGGATCATTTCCCAATAAATGCCATCCAGATCTACCCAGTCCACTGCTGAGCAATGAGCCAACCTGTTCTACAGCCCCAGGAGATGCTCAGTGCCCCTCGTATGTAACTACTGGCTTCTCTAGCCATTCTTTTGTGAGGCTCCAGGGCATTAACTAAAAACAGTGGCTTTCGTACTTGTCATAATTAGGAGAGCAAGACTTTTTTTTTCTTTATACAAAAAAGAGCTAGTGTTAGGTTGTTTGTTCCTTGGTCATCTCAAATATTGGTATGAATTCCATTTACACAAGTTATTTCCTTTTAAAACAAGGAAATAACTCCCAAAAGTATTTTTAATGGATATGATGTGTTAATGCACACATATGAAATTGAAATATCATAAGCCAAGGCTGTAGCTTTTGGCACACTTTACAGAGTATCGCAATGGTGGTTTCAATTGTATGTTGTGCCTTGTGATACATTTAAATGATAGCATGGAAAGGAATGTTCATTCCACTAGGTTTGAGGACTGAGTGGTTGTATACATGGACTCAGCAGCTAACCTCAGGTAGGTTGCTGGGCTTCTATGAACCTCAGTTTTCCTTTTGATATACTGAGAGTTCCCAGACCTGCATGCCATAGGATACTTATGGGAATCAAATGGAATAACACTGGAGAACCCATTTTATAAAACACTATAGGAAATTAACAGATGTTTAACATCATTGTCGTCATCATCATCACCTTATTTCTAAGCAGATATTCCTGATTCTGACATAAAATTTTTTTCTCAAATATCGATGTTATAATATAAACTGATATCCCTCTGAAACCTAAAAATTAAAGTTGACTAGTGATCAAAAATTGAAAAACTAGAGTTTAGTTCTCCAAAGTGCATGTTGAGCTTAGGATTGTTTTGAACAGAGTAATGTGGAAAAAAAAAAAAAATCAAATGGCATCACACCATTATTTCCTATTACATATTATTTTTAAAATATTAGTTTGTCAGAGTCTACATTTTTCTCCCCTTCCCCATTAATGGCAGGCATTGGGAGTCTACTCTAGTACTTTCAAATCACTGAACTATCAGAATAGTTGTTGCTATCATACATGTCACTTCTTCGTATACATAAGCCAGTTTGTTAATTCAGTGGAAGGAGGGTGGTGAATTCATTTAAGCCACTAGAGTTTCTCTCTTTCCTTTACTATTTTTTTCTTTTATTTTCTAGCCTTTCTTTTTTTTCCCTTTATTTTCCTTTACTGTTTTCTTTTGATGTCCATAATTCCATATATTTAATTTTAATTAATTATATGATTTTTTAAAACCATTATTTGGCATTATTTTAAAATAAGCTTTGGATCATAAAAGTTCTACCAGATAGTTGAGTCCCAGGAGTGGCAAATGCTTTGCATTGTTTTGAGAAATACCTCCTCACTAAGCCTACGTATTCCCTTTTCCTATATAATTTAATGTAACTTATTTCTGGTAAATGTAACATGGTGATAATTGCCTACCTTCAAAAATGTCAAGGACAGGAAAACAATTTTATTAGGGTATCTATTCCAACAACAGACAATATGCCTTAAATTTTACTCAAATAGTTGGGTATTTAGACACTTATCAAGTGTGTATTGAGCTCTTGTCATTGCCAGGCACTGTGTGAGTACCAGGGACAAGAATAAGGCAAAGCAAAGGAGGCATCTGGGGTGCAAGGTTAAAGAGGCACTCACCTGAGTGCATGTCTCCTTATTCCGAGCCTGGGAAGCACTGAGATATCAAGACAAAAAGACATAGTGTGACCCTCGTGGAACCATCCAGAAAGGAGGATAGACACTGAATGAATAAAATCCACACAAAGTAACATGAGAAGTAATAAGGACAGGCACAGAGTACTGTGTTTGGTGAAATAATAGTATGAATTAATTCAAACATAAACAAGATACAGCACAATGGAAAGCAATTATGAGATTATATGATTTTTTTTAAGAATCTGAAGTAAAATGGAGAACATTAGAGGAATGAAGGAAGCATTGTATTTCCAAACATCCAGAGCTGAATGGATGAGGTGGGTGTATGTTGGAGATGATTGTATTTGATGCTTGTCCTTGGTGCTGGCACCCTAGAGACACACAGGATAAATATAAAGAGATGGTCGGCAACTCTTCTAAAGCAGTCCTCCCCACATCATGAAGGCCTGCTGCCCAGTCGTTACTGCTGAGTTCCAGGCCTGTCATTACGTTAGAAAGCACTTTTCAAAAAGGTAAAGTATGCACCACGCTACCTTCCATTCTTCCATCCCCTGGAACAGTATCCCATACCTCTAAAAATTCTCTCTCTGCTTTTTGTAATGAGAAAGTGGGATCATAAAACAACAGTGCTAGATTTTCTTTATTAAAAATATGAAGGAAAAAAAGGCATTGTGTTTATTATCGTGGATATTTCCAAAGAGGTAACTAAATTTTATGGCAGCCTTGTTAGTAACTCTATAAATCAGTTGACAGCATCTCTATTTTAAAATCTCTTTTGCATATAAGCAGTAAAATGAAGCACACATTGGAAATTCTGATGATTTCAAACTTCAGACTTTCTTTTAAAGTAATAACTTTAATTCAGTTCTTTCTGGCATAAACTTTTTCATCCCATTATGTCAAAAATTGTATTATCCATCCATTTGTCTGTCAGAACGTCTCCCTGTGGGGCGATAGACTCCTGGCTTCTCTACTCTAAACCTCCCCATTACATGCTGCTATCAAGAGTCACAATTTTCCACGAAAGTCTCTGGTGACTTTTGACAATGTTTTACAGGGAACTAGACCAGGAAGCTCAGAGTTAAAGGAAATCTTCCATTTTAGCAATGAATATGTAATAGGCATTACACTGTGCAGTATTCCAAAAAATGTAAGGTTCATTAAGTCTTTCTAAAGCAGGGACTTCCATGTAGCTTTGAAGGAACCTGTCTTCACAATGGCATTAGCAAATGGCACTTTGGGGCAGAGAATATTAATACTGCACATTAAGGAACAAATTTGTTTAAATGCTGTATAGCTATATGTAGCCGCTGATGATCCAGAAATAAATAAAAAGTGAATAGTTGTCCAACTTTGTATGTAAATTGCCTTTTGCTTATATACATAAGAATGCTTTTCGCTCCTAAATTCCTTCATATTAACAAGCAGGAGTGTAACTAATATATAAACTAAAGTCATTCTCTTTAATGAGAATGCTAAATATTTTAAAGAAATGCATGGCTGTGAAATATTGTCAAGGGCATTTTTATACTTAAGTTTAAGAACGCTTATGACTTAACTGTTGAATTATTTAACATATTCAGCCTGGAAGCACTATTTATGTATGTTTTTTAATGTTCTTACTTATGTTGGCTTTTCTTTACTAAGGATTTAGGACCTTTGATTTCTGTTTATAAAATTTACATTTTTAATCTCCTATTTCTATGTATGTCCCATTTGACAGTGGCAACAATATCTAGAAGGAAGCAGGGTTGTGGGGAGGAGGAAGAATCTCATGGAACCTGAAACAAGAGCTGTACATGAAAGAAACTCAAGTCACATTGCTAAGGGAATGAAGTCAACTTTGGGAGCCTAAAATAAAAGTCCTGTTCAGTGGACCACCTGTATAACTAAAATAATAGATCAAGAAATATGCACCTGGTTTCTAAGCTTTTCCCAAGGAAGCATGCCATGGACAGGGAGCTGAGTATCCTGTGCAGTAATGCAATTCTATACAATCAGCATTTGCTACTTTGAGTTGTCAGTTTCTATTTTTCACCTATGCATTGTTTTGTAATTATTGCCTAGCCACAGATTTATAAGAGCAACATAAAAATACACTTTCTCTCTTTTTTCTTCAATTAACCTTGATTTTCATTTCTTCAAGTTAGAAGGATTCCTCAAAAGATTTTGGAAGGATTCTGAGTAGAACCCCCATCAATGCCATTCAGGAAATGGAAAGTGACAATCGAAGTTAGCATGAGGGCAAGTTTTATTTGAGCTATTCCTATTAAATTCTACTCGTGTCGTTAATAATATAAAAACTATCCAGGTGACTTGGGATGGAAACGTACCTAAAATTTGCTTGAAGTATGATTCCATAAGAATGAGAATTGGGGGAAAGAATGGACAATTTTTAAGACTGACATGATTTTGTCTAGTGATATTTTGCTTTATAAACTGTATATATATACAGATATATACACACATATATGTATATATACATATATAGTTATATATACACAAATACAGTTATATATATGTATGTGTGTGTGTGTGTGTATAAACTATACACACACACACACACACACACACACACACACACACACACTCCCATATTACTAATGTTATTGAGTAAAATCTTTCTTCTGCAAAGTCAAA